>NW_009617544.1:0-12670 GCF_000690535.1 Cariama cristata | reverse complement strand
ATGCATCTCATCAGGTCCCATAGACTTGCATATGTTCAGGTTCCTCAGGCCGGTCGCAAACCTGATCTTCTTCCACAGTGGGAGAGATTTTGCTCCCCCAGCTCCCATCATAGGGTCCGTCCACTTGAGAGGTGTTGAATGAGAGCTTACCAGTGAAGACCAAGGCAAAAAAGCTGCTGAGCACTTCAGCTTTTTTCTCATCCGTTACTACTAGCTCCCCTGCCCTGCTCATGAGAGGGGGTACATTTTCTTTGACTTTCCTCTTCTGATTGACATACCTATACAAGCCCTTCTTGTTCTTCTTTACATCCCTCTCCAAGTTCTGGCCTTCCTGACCCCATCTCTGCACAACCGGGCAGATTCTCTATATCCTTCCCAGGATGCCTGTCTGCCTCCACTGCCTGTGCAGCGCCTCAATGTCTTTCTTGTAGTGAGGGGCCCAAAACTGAACACAGTACTCGAGGTGGGGTTGCATCAGCGCAGTGTGGAGTGGCACTGTTACCTCCCTTGACTGGCTAGTTATGCTGTGCTTGATGCACCCTAAGACATGGCTGACTGTTCTTACTGCCAGGGTACACTCTTGACTCATATTCAACTTGCTGTCAACCCAAACACTCAAATTTCTTTTTGTGGGGCTGTTTGTGCTTGATGCACCCTAAGACATGGCTGACTGTTCTTACTGCCAGAGTACACTCTTGACTCATATTCAACTTGCTGTCAACCCAAACACTCAAATTTCTTTTTGTGGGGCTGTTCTCCAGTGTCCCTTGCCTCAATTTACAGGTATAACCAGGATTATCCCATGTCACGTGGAGAATCTTACACTTGTTCCTGTTAAATTTCATATGGTTGGTGATCGTCCAACTGTCCACTCTATCCAGATCTTTCTGTAAGACTTCTATAGCCTCGACGGATTCCATAGGTCCTCCTAGTTTAGTATCATTGGCAACCTTACTTAACGTACATTTGATTACTGCATCCACATCAGCTATAAAAACATTAAAGAGCACTGGCCCCAAAATTAGACCCTGGGGAGTCCCACTGGTGACTGCCCATCAGCCTAATGTAACCCAATTTACTATAACTCTTTGAGCTCAACCCATCAGCTCACCAGCTCTAAGTTGGACATTTTGTCCAGAAGGATGCTGTGAGAGACACTATCAAAAACTTTGCTAAAATCCAAAAACACCCAAAGGATGCAAAATGAAATGTAACTCTCTGGAGATGAGTAACTGTGGCTTGTGGCCAGTTTGGTTGCAATATATGTAAGAGCTTTCAACTGAACTGTATTGGTGAGAACAGAGAGGAAAATTTGACACCGGTTTCTCAATGCAGTGTTAGAGTGAGACTTGAATTTGAATGTTCTCTCAAAGAAAAGCTAAAAGGATGGCCAGGATTAACACATTTGTTAATCTCAGCTGCTTGTCATCCCCTGTACAGTTGGAGCACATACTGTATGGAACTTAGTACTGACAGAGCCACTGTGATTGACAAGAGAATTGCTCTGTCTTCTGTAAATGTACAACATAGAAGGCTTTTCCAGATGAATTATTCATTCAAAGCTTCCACGGACAAGAAACAAGTTGCCTTTGATTCAGGCAGGATTGTGATGAGTGGGGTGGTGTTGATAATACCGAATAGAGAGAGGTGTGATGATAACAAGCCTGAAAGGAGCGTGAGGACTGCATCTGCTAAACAAATTCAAAGGTACTTAAAAAACCCCAAAACAATACACACAATGGGAAATTGTTAACATCATTAAAAGAACAACATTTTTGAAATTGATGGCAGTAAGCTTACGGAATGTGTTAAAAGGAAGAATGAAGATCTCTAAAATATGATCTTAAAAAAACCCAAACATTGATAGTTTAAAATAACAGCATTATCAATTGCATTTAGAATTAGAGAACATCTATCCCCTTTCTGTTGAGACATTTCAAAGTAAAGAAAATGTCTTCCCACTCTTAAAAAATAGGTCATAACTGTTCATTTCATTTCAGCAATGGCCAAGAAATAATACAGTATTTCATTCACAGAAAAGCAGTGTGTTTTATTTCTTTAGCCCTCAGATCAAGAAATATTGTTGTCTATCCGTTTTCAGCAAAGTAATACGAAGCATCAATTTTGACTGCTAATTTTGAGATACCTTGTTTAGGAAAAGCTTAAACATATCCTAACATAGGGCAGCCACTGTTCTGGATTTCCAAAGGGAATGCATTTATAAGGTCCAAAACTATATTGCATATTTTATTAGTTGGGAAAGACAAGAATTCTACTTGCAGCTTGGATAGGTAAAAGATCTCAGAAACTAATCTGTGTCACAGAATGAAATGAAGCATTTATTTGTCACAAAGCACCAGCCAGATAGCTGTAGATAAACTTTGACACCTCCTTTATGGAAAACAAATTTTTCACAGGAAGTCAAAATCAACCTCTTCCAGAGTGAGAGCATTCTGGTTTTGTCAGCCTACCTGGAACACTGAGGAATTTAAACTTGCTGAAATTTTGTGTCTGTGATAGAAGAAAACAGTTTATTTTTCTACACAATTTTAATGGGAATACTAAATACTAAATACTAAAATTCTGCATGGTACATGATAATATTTGCCATGCACCGTACATTACTATTTTTTCAACAGTGAGAAGTATGAAGATTTAGGCTTCTATCTAACTAAGTTTATGAGCTGTGGTTGCTATTACAAAACTTCTACCATGAAATTAAATGTGTCAGAGAAGGCATTACACAGTTTGTATGCTTTTGTACACAAGGCTGCTAGCATAGTCACAGTAAACTGCAGAAGAAAGACTGTTAATGCCAGTGCTTCTATTTTTTATTAAATAGAAATTATAATATGGAGAATTGTTTTTCTCTTTAGACAGTTCTGGAATTTGGAGGAGGCAAAATCTTCAAAAGCAGATAAAAAAAATTAAGTAGAAGGTTAATAGAAGGGAATGTAATCTGAGGAAGGCTCCGAGAGGCAGCAAGAATTTTTTTGTGCAGGAAAAAAACACTGAAGACTAGGTTGTCAGGATCAGAGAGGGCTAGCCAGCTGTAGGACCTAAACAGTCGAAGAAAATCAGCTGTGTTGGAAGGACTTTGTGGTTCAAGGCCTTAAGATACCATGAGTTGCAGGAGAAGCAACAAATCCTTTGAGGGCATAAGACCTCTCAGAGTAATGGGGATTCTAAAATGTGGGGAAGAAGAATGGTGTATTCTTGTAGCTATATGCATTTATCATACTGTTGAACAAAAAACAAATATTTTAAAATTTGTTGAGAAACTCATATATATGTTTTCACTGTCTCCTGACTGTATATTTGGATGTCCTTTGGCTGGCACTCTTGCATGAAATACCCTCAAGTTACTATTTGATTGGATCATGACTGTATCTCTGAAATAGAAAAAGACAAGAAAGCAAAAACCACTGAGTTTACAGAGAGCCAGAGAAGCTTAAAGCATGTAAAACACATATGTATAGCACAAGGGAACCCAACCTAGTATCAAGAGAATAGATTAAAAAATAGTTTCACCATCCCAGAAATAACTCATCTCATGTTAAAACTCATGCTTTACTTAGGTGGGAAGAGTTCCAGTCTTTAAAATTCCTGTCTCTGCCTAATGAATATTGGCAAAGTTTAGAGGATTAGCAAAGAAGGGTTTGTTTAACCAAGGACTTGAAAGTATGCATTAATTTCTTTTTGTTATGGATGTTAAATATTTTTACAGATATTTTATTGTAATAAGTTGTTGATGTATGTCGTATTAACATGGACAAAATAAATTGGTCTAAATCACGTTTGTCACTTTGAATACAGTGGGAAAAGCTTGAGAATTACAGTCCACACATTAACTCTGATTTTGGCTGTCTGCAGACCAAATAATATTAAAACCAGAAACTCTTGAAGGAAAAGGTGGACAGATTATATTTTTAAAGGGCAGCAGTAAGCCTAAAAAATTCAGAAAGACAAAGGTGTAGGGTTCTGTCATCTTTACTCATACTAAGTATCACAGTAGAATTTGTAGTAGACCCTTCAAAAATTACAAGAATATTACTGCTCAGCATAAGAGAAGACTACTGGCTCTTACCCAATATGCATTCTGAGTAGTGATGATAATATCTTATATTCTATACTTGGCACTTACACACAGCCTGACTTCCAGACATACTGTACATTTCAATAGCATTAAGTGATTTCACTGGGAGCAGTGGTAAGAGCAGCACATTTGAAAATGGCCATTTGTTTAGATACCTAAATATGAATTTAAGGTGTAGGAATTTGAAGGTCTTTGCCCTTCTCTTCACAACTAACTGAGAAAAAAGTTCACAAGAAAATCTGTTAAAAGAAAGATAAACACAGTTTCTAAATGATCTTCATCTAGTCATCTAAAATATGGTGGTGAAATGTGGTCTTTTTTAAAAAAATTAGGTTTTTAGTATTAATATTTTCATTATTTCATGATCTAGCTTTTAGTGTTCAGTTTTGAAAGCTTGGTGATGGTCAGATATTTGAAAAGTAATCCGTCAAAAGCTTTGATCCTGTGAACACATGAAGTCTTAACAATGTTTGTAATGCCTCAACTCCGTGAAATGTAACACGTCAAAACTACTGTGTAGGCCAGTGCAGCAAAACAGAGAAACCCAAATTGTTCGTAATAAAAAGCACTTGAATATTTTCAGTGGTAATATGAGGTGTACAGGATTTAAGAGTTTGAGATCTCCTTTTCAGTTCTGGCTCACTTAAATGTGAAAGAATGCAAACCCATATGTTTAGTAGAATGGAAAATTTAGAACGGGTTGGTAATACTACATTTTGGATTTGAGGTTCTTATACGGAATCCATGATATTTGCTCTAATTTCTCCTTTTCTAAACCCAAAATACATCTTATAATTCTATTTGAATTCTCTATTCTTTATGTAGACGTCTATGCTCTAAAAGGCTGACTCAGATGAGTTCCATGAATGATCACATATGATGTAAAGGCAGAACACAGAATTTAGAACACCACTTTGTTCAATCAGTAGGGTACAGAGTGTTGTACTGTGGGATTCATCCTTCTTTCTATGACAAATGGCAGTTCATTTGCTTCTATATGCAAAAGTGATTCACCAACAATTTTGAGGAGGGGTAAATGAATACTTCCTCCTACACTGAATTTCAAGAAGTTTGTTTTATTTCAAAAAAGTTTAACCATTGCTGTGAATTATAAGGTTGTATTCCCTTTGAGCAGCATATTGCAGAGCAGATGTTAGTTTTGCCTGTACGTTGTTTGCTCACCTGTACTCATGAACCATTTACCTGGTCCAATGATAAGAAAAATGCATTAGTATGGAATGCATGCTTATGTATTCATGCCTGTATTGAAGGTCTGGGTAACACAAAAATAGTTCTTATTTCTCTTAATTCTTCACTATCAGCAGCTTAGTTTCATTTAATTTAGATGAGCATAACAAAGAATATAACTTCACATTGCTCTAGTAGTCGTAGAACATGAATTTGACTGCATTTAACTTCACTTCTAAGACACAGTTCTGCATTTTAGAGAGATCGTTCTCCTGGGAATCACTAGGAACATTTAGTTAAGAATGTGTTATCAGGTGGCTGAATAAGCTGAGATTGGCAAATGAATTATGATTTTAATGGGACTAGAAGTGGGTAAACTAAGTTCATTTTTCCATGACTTTGCCTCAGTAAACTCACTCACTGTGCATGTATAACATTACACCGCTGCCCTAGCACTGAGGAATGTAAACAGTTGATTTGTTTGAAATATAATACAGCATTTATAATAATACTGCTTTTTTCCTTCTTTTTTTTTTTAAAAAAAAAGGGAAAGTTATAAATAAGGGACAGCCTTCGTATTTCTCAATATATCTGTCAGAGTACACATTCTAAAATGTTCTATACAATAACATTAGCTAAAAATTATGAACAGTGAGATTACCTTTGACATTAAGAAAGCAGTTTCAATGCTACCGATTTTTCCCCAATTAATACCTGTATTTCTGTGTCCCAAGTGATTTTTTACTCTGATTTATTTGGTTCTTGTCTTTGCAGTTATGATTTAACTATGCCAACCTTTTTTCTATTTACATTTTTAGCCTTAAACTTTTCCAGAAATCCCTTTTCTAAGACCTATGCACAGATGGTGAAGACCCATTTTCCTCCACTGTTATTCCTTAATAGGTTTAAACGTCAGTCAGTAAGAAAGAAAGTATGTCTTTTTAACTAATACCTTGTCATCTCTTTAATCATGCTGATTCTGAATAATGCACCCACTGTGGAAGTTGCAGGGCAAGGATCTACAGCTCTATCTCTCACTGGGGGGAGTTTATTATTACTGAGTCTGACAGCAGAAAGCCCTGGCAGGTTAATTGCTGCAGCAAGACTAGCTGGGAGTTTGCTGTTGATATATAGTGACTAAAGGGAGTGAAGGAGATTGACTATGCCTGTTACAGCACAAATATCTTCATGCGCCTCAGGTTCCTCAGAAAGATATGAGAAATAAATGTTCACTGTTCATTTTCTGCCTGCACAATACAAATAGCCTTGGGCTGAACATGGCAACCACAGCACACAGAATATATATAAAAAAGAGGAAATTTGCAAATTAACATTATTACAAACATTCCTGCCTGAAAGTGCTGAAAATCAATTTCAATACAGTTTGCATTTTAATGAGGTGCCAAAGAGATAAATCACCTTTATTTGAGGAACACTCTGTTGGCAATGTGTTTTTCTGATCATACCGTGTCTTAACTGATATTAGATTAAGTAAAACCACTGTTAATTGAAGGCACGGGAAATGTTACTTCTAGTTAATGAAGTAAACTCTTGCTGGTTATATAGAGTCATTAATTGAACTCAGACAGTCATTTCCCAGGAACAGCTGTCTCATTCTTCCCTTCAAAAGCAGAACAGTACTTGAAATTACTGAGGAGGAATGTCACCCTTCTAAAAAGAGGCTTTTTTTTTTTCTCAAGGTTTTTAAGACATTCTCAAATAATTTATCTTTATGCGTTATAATGATATGGAAGTATTATTATCATTGAAGATATCAAATACTCAACATGTTTTTTCTGGAAAAGAACAAATCTCAATTTTTCCCATAAGACAATATGTTGTTAATGTTTTTTAACTTTTCTATATCAAGAGAATAAATAATCAATAACTGTTTGTTCCTTCAAATAAAATTCCCTTTACAGAGGAGGCCGTATGGACGTATATTTTCCATGGTGCTTTTAGAGGGTCTCTTTGCAGTGTGTTCTCCCTGGAGTCTAGAAAACTGACCTCTCTCCACTTGTTCATAGATCTCCTTTACTGTACTTCACTGCCCTGCAGATCAGCTCTGGTCTTTATTGTGGTAATGAAAACCATTCAAGGAAATTCCTTTTCTGAAGGTATTTCAATGAGAAATATCAACTTTCAAATGTCAGATCACTATGCAAAACACAAAATATGGCCCAGTTTTTCTTTCATTTACAGCACTTGTGCACCAGTGTGATTCTATTCACTTCTATGGAGTTTTTAATCCTTAATGTCATTTAAAGGAAGAGAATCAAATCTACCCTAAAGAGCAAGATACAGTTACTTGTTTCCACAGAAAGGCTAGAGACACTGTGTTATGTTTTAGAGCTCCACAGAACAAAATAGAAGCTGGTTTTCAGAGGTCATTTGGGAAGTATAGGGTCGTATACAAAATCTTAGCTCTTAAGGCTCTTGCAATTGACGTACCAGCTAATTTAAAAATATTTGCTTTTAAATACAATGATTTCATTGTTAATCAGTTTCATATGCTTTATTTGTTTCAATGTCATAATCTAATCCATAGAAAAGACGTAAATTAGAAAAAAGTGTTGTGGATGCTAGAAACTAGAAATGTGAAAGGAAGGTCTACTTGCATGCAGTATGGAGTCTGCCTTGGAAAAAATACTGCAGTTTGTGTTACTATTTGGAAGTAGTTTAGGAAGAAGTTTAATAACTAGGCTAACCCTCTGTAAGCTGTATACTACCTTTGTCTACTTCTATCCAGACCAACAGTTTCAAATAAACCACTACTCCTTGCTTTTCTGAGTGGAACTTAATGCATTTTTAATTTTTAATTTACACATATCTTCATTCTCATTTTTGCACTTAGCCTCACTGCCTTCAGGACTTGGAGGCTCCTTCAGGACTTTTCTTCAGGACTTCTCTCATTTCTCACTTTTGTGTTGTGATTTTGGGGAGGACGGAAAGGGTAGTCAGTCCTTTCACCTGCGCCAGCATGAGCTCACTACTTTGTTTTGACCTACTGACGCTGTCAGACATTTAAAAGAAAAAGAAGGTAACATTGATGACTGTTAAAGTTACATATGTTGCAAAACAGGCTTTTAATGCAGTTGTCTTTCAGTTTATTATGCCCATTTTCTGCTGATGCAAAGAAACAAAGTGAAAAATGTCATTATTGTTCATCTCTGTGCTTTGCAACTTTATTGCTAGCAGAACAGAAACAAGTTAGATGTCACCATCGTTATAATCATGAGATGGCTTAAAACATTCTTCTTTAAAGCTCCTTCTTCAACTTGTACTGCTAGAACCTTTACAACATTTTTTACATTATCGAAATGCTCACTTATTCGATTAGCATGTTGAATACAGTTCTGACATTCACAAAATCACTACACTTCAGCTCTCTGCACATAGTGGACAATCTAAAGATGTACAAAGAAGAGGAAGGTACAAGTATGGTTTTTGTAAATCAGAGAATCGGTCCCTTTAAAATATCATGGTCAATGTTAATTGTAATAACACTGTTAATAACATAACAAAAAAAACCCCCAAAGAATCAAAACCTTCCACAATGGTTATACTGGATCATATGCACTAGGCTTGATATAACTTTGACACATTAAAATATGATATTCTAACTCATCTTATTTTCCCACTGAAATTTTACGTATTCAAGAGTCTTGAATGATTTCCCATTTATGACCAACTAGTTTCTTTGTACGTAGGAAGAGAAGAATATTGGAAAAATTGTGAATGATAATCAGTAGAAGAAAGATTCAAAGACAGACATGACAGCTGAATTTCTTTTTATCTCATAATATAACTGACTTCAAGCTTATGGGGCCCACAAACTATCTTTCTTCACTCTGTCCTTATCTTTTATTTCTAGGGCACTCTGGAGGGCATAGGAATGTTACTGATCATTATTTAACAGTTTTATATCTCTTTCCAAATGCTCTGGATCACTGTAAGGTCATATACCTCTGTGTTCTTTCACGAGTAAGAAACATACTTGCTTTCCTAAGTGTTCTAAGTCTTGATTCTCTTCTCTCAGTCTTCTATGTTAAAACTATGTTTATTGCCCCTATACAAAATTTTATGCCCTAAAATTCCATTTCTGTAACAGACATGACACCTCTACTTGACAATGTTGTGGGAATTGAAATTTTAAGTAACACATGTAAAATATTTAGAGAATAATTAGAATATTTATGTCATATCAAAGTAATGCTATCACAGATTTGTGATTTTAAAAAATGCATTTTTTAAAAAATATGCCATGTAAAATCAAAATTCAAATTTTAATGATTTTGTGAGATCAGCAACCCTTCAGAATAGTGTAAATTTACAACAGTTAAACATTGCTCATGAACAGTCAGATGTGATAAATATAACTTAATCCATATCATCACAAAGTTGTGGAAATCCTAGGGAAAAACACTAGTAATCAAAAAGTACTTAGCTTTTAGCAAATCAGCTACTAATTTTTTTCCTTCTTTAAACCAAAGGCTCAAAAGCAAACAGTGAAAACACACTATCCTGCAGTTCTCAATCTGTACATATTTATAGTTTATTTGCTTGTAATGGGTAAAAAAAAAAAAAAAAAAAAAAAGATATTTCACTGAATTAAATGGGATTAAGATTTGGCTCTGTGTACATAAAACAAAATGGGGGTAAGTGAGATTATTTAATATCTGAAATTCTAGAGATACGGCTTCTTTAAAGTAGGGACCTCAATCACTTCTAGCATGATTTTATAATAAAAGAATAGAGGAGAAAATTAGATGTTGAGTTCTGTATTAAGAACTAATGTACTCTTGTACATAATTTCTAGTACTAACTTCTAATGAACATAAGCAGAAAAATTTCACCATGTGAAAGAGCAAACTGCTTCATTTCAAGAGTTTCTTAATGAAAGCAGGAATTGTATTTAACAACAAAAGAAAGATTAGAAAGCATCATCTTACTATAGCATGTTAGGCTCATAGTAATAAGATTACAGAATTGAACCCTTAGGAAATGACTCAGAAAATTAATTAAAATTGCTAATAAATCATGCTGGCTTGATGTCCTAATGGCAGTACGCTGTGCACTGACACATCAGAGACATTAGTTTGATTTCTCTGCTCCAGTCTCCCTCACTCCTTGAGGCAGTACGAGCTAGTAGTATTGTGGAAACAGAATATTTAGTCTAAGCAATTGTAGGGATGAGAGAATCAATTCTTAGGGGACTTAGCAGTGATCTTTGCAATTGATTAAAGAATGACATTGACTTCTTTCAAGCATGAGGCCTTTACAGGAATGTTGTACAAAATGAGCTAAAAAGAGCTTTTGGGCTTGATGAAAAAATGGGTTTGTAAGGAGTGAGGGGATTTGTGTCCACTTAATAGAATGGTGGTATAAAAAAAGATAAAGAGAGCATCTACCTGTCAGCTTAAAAGAAAAAAATGTAATTAAGCATACATTTTTATAAACAAATATTTTTTTAAGCATACCAAGGAAGAGAGGTAAATTAGCTAATGTAAATGGTGTTCAGATGTCTCACAGCAACCCTGTTACCTAAAAATAGCTTACTTCATGAAAGGTGTGGTGGATTGCTCTCACACGAAGTAATTTTCAAATCTTTCCACCTTAAAAGAGGGCACAGGCCATTTCTATTCTCCTGCGTATCTAGAAACACCTGCAAGTACATACAGATCACCTTCCATGAGGCTGTTGGAAGCAGTGCATAGAGAACCTGCCAGAGTCCTGCCTGAAAGACTCCACAGTACGTGACAGACTCATTTTAGGACACCTCTATCCATTCAGAGCTGAAATTTCTTTAAAAAGTATTTAGATACCAGCATAGACATGTTAACAACTCCTAATTGCCTATTTTAAGCAGTTTAGAATATATACCTTTGAACTCAGAAGTAAACAACTTAGCCAATTGCCTGGCAATCTGATTGATGGGTGTGTAGCTAATCACTACAGTCCCAATGAACCTGAAATCAGCTTCTATGTGAGAGACAGAGAACTAAGCTCAGGAAATAACTGACAAGATAATTAATATGCTCTACCACTGTTCATTTAAGAATAATCAACATCTTTCCTGTTGTAACAGTACATATTCAATCTTTGACAATAGAATACCTGAGATCTTTCCGTGGTTTTTCACCTGCCTGTAAAGGTGCATCTTGAAATTCATAGCTCCGAGCCTTACTAGCACAGTTACAATTTCTGTGCATGACTAGAATAAATTCCATAATGCCTTGCACTGATATCAGAACTATTTGCATCAAGGAGTCCTTGAAATATTAGAAATGCTAGAGAGTTTAACACCAACCTGTATTCATTTCACTATTTTTGAGTATGTAATGATAAATATGAAAACATATCCGCACAGCATTAATGACAATTATGTGCTCAGAACACAAAATCTTAATATGATGGAACACAAAGCCTCTGGAATAAAAAAAAAAAAAAAAGTAATAGTTCTGCACTCACTAAGATACTTGTCATTTACACAACTCAGATTATGAAAAACATTTTGTGGCAAAATAGAAAACCAAACAAACACAAGATGTCAGAACTTCACATGAGGATGCAGGACTATAACATCATTGCACTAACTGTGGGGTGGCTTGGTAGGTTGTGTGACTGTAGCTCTGTAATGGATGGTCACAAGCTCTTCAGGCAAGACAGGAGGGGAATGGTAGGAGGAGGGTCTTTCTTCATGTCAATGGGCAGCTTGAGCATATCAGGCTACCTCATGGAATGAGCAGCAGAATAGCCAAGACTGTGAGGGTCAGGATCAGAAGAGAGAACAGGGAGGATAGCTTTGGGGTGACAGGTTATTACCAACCACCCTATCAAGTGAGGAAGTGTTCAAAGTTTCTTTTTAAGCAACTCAAGGAATTATCTGTATCATCATCCACTGGTTTACAAGAGACATTAACCTCCCTGACATCTGCTGCAAGGGCAACTCACTGGGACACAATCAATACAGGGGGTGGGGGTGTTGGACCGTACCGGGAACAACTGCTTTTCACAGAAGCTGGATGAGCCAGGAAGTGGCAGTGGCTCTTCTAGACCTGCTACTTACAAACAAGGAAGAAGCAGTTGAACATGAGATAATCAATGGCAGCCTTGACTGTAGTAACCATGATACCCAGGAAAATGTACAGATGACTCAGGAGACTGACTTGGCTAAACGTGGAATGAGCAACTGAGCTCAAATACCAAATAGATTTACAAAGCAGTTGGAAATGAGAACAGGCTATAAAGGAAGATTGTAGAACTGTTTACTGCATATGCAAGAATGCTATTAGGAAACTGTAGACTCCCTTTGAGTTCAGACTTGCAAAGGATATCAAGGGTAACAAGAAAAGCTCTTGTGTCCTGGTTCGGCTGAAACAGAAC
>NW_009617543.1:471-937 GCF_000690535.1 Cariama cristata | reverse complement strand
TGCATTACTCTGGGCTGAATCCCATCTGGGCCCATAGACTTATGAGAGTCTAATTGGCCTATCAAGTCACTAACCATCTCCTCCTGGATTATGGGGACTTCACACAGCTCCCTGTCCCTAACTTCCAGCTCTGAGGGCTGGGTATCCTCAGGACAACTGCTCTTGATACTGAAGGCTGAGGCAAGGAAGGCATTGAGCACTTATGCCTTTTCGTCATCCCCTGACACTACACTGCCCTCTGCATTCAGCAAATGATGGAGACTCTTCTTGACCCTCCTTTTACTGCCAATGTATTTATAGAAACTTTTTTTTGTTATCTTTAATTGCAGTGGCCAAATCAAGTTCTAGTTGAGCTTTGGCCCTTCTAATCTTCTCCCTGCATGACCTCAAAACATCCCTGTATTCCTCCCAAGTTACCTGACCTTCCTTCCAGAGACGATAGACTCTACTTTTTTCCCTAAACTCA
>NW_009617543.1:0-203 GCF_000690535.1 Cariama cristata | reverse complement strand
CACCCATTATTCCCTCTCTGTTCACAAACAACAGGTCTAGCAGGGCACCTCCTCTAGTTGGCACATTTACCAGTTGTGTTAGGAAGTTATCTTCCACACTCCAGGAACCTCCTAGACTGCTTCCTCTCTGCTGCGTTGTATTTCCAGCAGATATCTGGCAAGTTCAAGTCACCCACGAGTACAAGGACCAGTGACCGTGAGAC
>NW_009617542.1:0-5843 GCF_000690535.1 Cariama cristata | reverse complement strand
TCCAGGCCTGGAGACGGCCAACCCCAGCCACCTCCAGATCCCCTCGGCCACCACCCAGGGTGGCGAGACAGATCTTACCTTCATACTGGACCTCCAGGTGCACCCAGCACAAGCTCCACGAGGGCTGTGGGTGCCTCTCCCACCATGTCCGGGGAGGAAAAGGGCCCAGTGACAGGGACAGTCTTCACACAGTACTCCAGGCTGCCTTCTTCCAAGCACACAGGCTGCCTGGTGCAGCCCCAATGCAAAGGAGACTGGCACAGCTCTCTGCCAGGGCAGGAAAGGCAGACTTGGAAGCTCAGACTGCCCTTAGCCCCCGGCAAGGCCCACTACCCACCTGCATGACCCTCAGCGTCTGCAGAGCCAGCTGCTGGGGTCGGGGGGAGGTAGATGGCAGCACAGCTATGAGACCTTTGTAGACTTGGTTCTGGTACTTGGGATTGCCGCAGCCCAAAGAGTCCAGCAGAACCTGCACATCTTCTTGAGCCTCTGCTGAGTTGGAAGTGGCCAAGAGATCGCACCCCTGTGCAGAGAAAGAGATGCCAACTCGTGTGCCTGGATGAGTCTGGGTCACCCATTTCAGCTGTTTCACTGTCACCCTTGAGAGCACCCAGCATCACATGCCACTTAAAGTGTGGCTCAAAGAATGGAAGCCAGGAAAAATGTTGTTTGTCCTTGTCAGGAGCCACACCACCAACTGGAAAACCAGTTGGCAAAACTGTCAGCTGGAGTAGGTGGCCAAGGCCCTTCTGCGGGCACTTACACAAGCACAGAGTCTGGCACTGGGATGCAAACAGCGCTGCTAAGGATCCCTCTGCTGATTCTGCTGCTTTATCTCCCTTGGAGGAAGCTGTGATGGCAGGTATCACCCCATAGCCTCTGGCAACGTGATGTGAACTACAGGACAACTAACAGGGTTTGGCTTCCACTGCCCAGGAGAAAAAACAGGAAAAAAAACCTTGTAATGCTCTTTCAAAAGAGACAAGCTGCAAAACCCTCCCACCCCCAGAGGGGAAGTCTGGGAAAGTTTGCAGTAGGTGAACACTGCAGGTAAGATTGGAAACTGTTTTGTGGTTTTAACCAGAGCAGTTGCAACCAGCAGGACAGCAACATGGCATCAAAAGAAATGGCTGTAAAGAAAGCGAGCTCATTAAAAACTGAGAGAGGGGATGAAATGCAATTGCACAATAGCCGAGACTCTGAACTCCCTCCAGCCAGAGAAACGCTGCAGCAATCTGCCATCCGGCAGGTGGAGGGAAGGAAGTGGCTCAGTGCAGCAAGCAGCCCTGGGGGCCAGAGGTCAGGGAGAACACCCCCACCTGAATTAGGAAAAAGCACAGATGGACAGGCTGCCTACCATAGCTTTCACAAATGAGCTCCTTATACTTCCTGCCAGTGTCTGCGACAAGCTGCAGCAGCTTTACTGACTCCCTTTTGTCCTCTTCTTTCAGGTGGTTCAGCCCTAGTATTTCCAGGAGAATCAACACACCTCCGATCTCCAGAAATTCAATAATGTATCTGCATCTGCAGGGATAAGGGAACAAAGCCAAAAGTGTCACCTGCCTTGGAGCCCATCTTCCTCCATCAGCACACCGTGCCCGTGGGAACCATCACCTCCTGGCTCACTGCCGCGGGTCCCTGGTGCCCAGGCAGCGAACACAAGGAGGCTCAGCCTGGAGTGCCGAGGCAGATGCCCACCAGCAGCATGCTTCACTGCCAGCAGGTCAGCAGCTCCCGTTTTACCCTGTGCTCGTTTCAGATATTGAACCACAGACGCAGAAATCCCTGTCTCTGCACTCACACTCTCACCACACTCCTTCTGCATCATGTCAATGACCCGCTGGCTCTGGAGACAGGCCCAAACAGTGGATTTGGTTTTGAGAGCGTCTGAAATTCCTAACACAAGCCTCACTGGCGCCTGCCTTGCCTGAAATGCTTACACAGCCCTCCCAAAAGACATCCAAGGACTTGTTATTTTCTTTATCTACTCACCCTCTCACCCTTGTGTGCCTTCCCCACAGCACCCCTCACAGTGACATTCTATACTCACCCACTTGCAGCAGATAGGAAGATGCCAATGGACTTGAGCAGCTTGTTGAGGCATGTGCTGTACGTGTAGCTGTTTGATAAGGCTAAGGAGAGATTTACAGACCATCATGGTGTCCCCTAGGCTGCCTTTGACAATGTGGAGGTCTGAACTGGGTGCTCTCTCTGTGAGAGAGCACAGACCTTCCTCTCACAGGCAGGCAGAGGCAGCATGCTCATCCCAATATGAGAAGAAACACTAATTCTAGGTCCCTGAGAAACAGGTTACATGTCTTTCCCTTCTGTTCTATCTTTAGCCAGCCGGAGTTTTTTTAACTCTACAGAACATGTCTGGGTATGGATGTCTCCATACAGAAGCTTGCTCTTTAAACAGATTTTTGGTAGAGAACTTTCCCTTCCTCTCCATCCCACTACCACACGCCACCTCCAGCTGTCCAAGAAAACAGATACGTCATCCTGAGCCATGTTGTTAGGCGAGCCAGAAACAAGCTGACTCCCTGGGAGAACTCCAGCTCCAGCTCTGGTTCTGTCTTGCCATTATTGCTTTTAATGAAGTTGTCCAGGATGCGGCTTTGAGCAACTTTGTGGGCACTATCCCATTCGTGCAAGAAAACCATAAGCTTCCTGATGGCTTCCTGCTCTTTGGCAGAAGTCATGATCTCTTCTGCCTAGAGGAAAGTGAGAAAGAAGTTAAAAAAGGGCTTTGAAGACAGAAAACATCTGTACTAAGGAATTACCACCAGACTCACATTTGAAATCTCTGGCAAAAGATATTAAAGCACTTAGTATCCATTAATTTAATCTCATTTTCCTTTACATTCATTTTGTAGATAGGAAAACTGAGGCAAAAGGAGAGTTCCTGGTATATCTGAAGCTGCACAATGCACCTGCCAAAGACTTGAGATTATTTTCCAGGGCAGGTGGCTTCACCACAGGAGCTCTCTTTTCTGCTCTGTTAATAAAGTCATTTTGATGTTACCCATTACCCCAGCCTTAGCTTCTCGCTAGCCTCATGATATGAACACTGCATCTCATATCTGACCTGCCAGAGAATAAATAAGGTGAAATGAGAGCACGAATAGGTATGGATTTACAGGGAGTGACAGGGTCAAGGGGGCTGTAAATGCCTGTTAGCACAGCAGCGCAGCGTGCCCTCACTCCTGTCATGGAGCAACAGTCATTTGGACTGGGTCCACATCCACTCCAGGAAGATGTGCTTGGCCTTGGCAGTGGGAGAGACCCTTTGGCATGACACGTTTGCTCTGGTTCTTATCTAATTTCTATGGCATGTTTTTAAGCAATCTAAGAAAACTTGAAATGATTAGAACTATGGGCAAGAAGACAGAAGGTCCAGAAACATCCATTGCTTGCAGTTCCTTTCACCCCTTCACACGGGTGTTAAATAAAGCAAACCATATTTTGCCAAATTTCTTTGGCAGACTTTTGGCTTAGTATGATATCCCCTATTCCATCTTGACAAATGTGAAGGTGCGCTTATTAGGTGGATGAAATGTCAGAGGATTAAGCTCTCCATTCATTCAGGTAGGTTAGAATTCCACTGACATGTATGCATTTGGCCTAAAGACACTGGCCAATCTCAAGGAGCCTTGCAGTTAAACATCAGTGTCTGTGTATATACACAGATGCAGGAAGAGGGACAAGGTCACAGACAGCTGCATCAACACAGGTGCATTGTCCTTCACCAAGCTGTATCAACATGCCTAAGGATAAGAAAGGAATTCACACCTCATCTAATACAGTTCTTGGACTTCCTACGTAAGAAAAGCACCATTTTAGGTTTTATTTAAAGTGTGGTTTAAGAGGAAAAAAGTTAAAATGACACAAAATCTTTGAGTTTCAGAACGTTTCTTTCAAGTCGCCAAGATTACCAGTTTCCTATCTACAAAGTTCTTAAGCATTTTCTCCTAGAATCTGGAGCAAAATTCCAAATCAGTTCCAGAATATCCCCAAGATACCTGCTGAAAAGTAACTTTCTATTGCTATTATCTGAACCAGACTGAAAACAATGACCAAGAGGTGAACATGTACCTCAGTGCCTGAAAGCAAACAAACAAAGTCTTCAAAAAGCTGGCTAAGAAACAACATTTGAGAATTAAGATGAGAT
The DNA here is from genome assembly GCF_000690535.1 of Cariama cristata. Classification (NCBI taxonomy): domain Eukaryota; kingdom Metazoa; phylum Chordata; class Aves; order Cariamiformes; family Cariamidae; genus Cariama; species Cariama cristata. The sequence continues at coordinate 1,672 of NW_009617542.1, read as the reverse complement.
GAAATTTCATTTAGGAATTAACGGTCTGTGCTCTATAAGGAGTCTGTGTCCTTGGCAGGGCGTTTTCAGGATCTCCTTTGCAGGGAAGCAGGTTTAAAATAAATCCATTTTCCCAAAATAGTTGTGATTGAAAATGTTATTAGCCATAACAAATGTTAGTGCTGACAGGAGAATGGCCTGTTAGGGGCCTCTGGTGAAACAGTCAAGTGAAAGTCATATTTCACATTATTGCAAGCATTTTCCTGTGATTTACAGAATATTTGTGAAACATTACTTGCAAGGCATATGATTGATATCCAGAGAACAGCTAGTGTGTAGAGGGAATCTGTATTTCACAGAGACTGTTTGCATGAAATTTACAGTCCCATAAAGTGCTCCTCTGTCCTCAACAGAGATCTAGTTAAAAGAACTTTACAGTCTGAAACATCCCAAAATTGATTCTAAATTAAAGTTTCCATATTTATGTTTAAGATGCTGGTGGTGTAATGCTATCCTATTTTTATTATAAAGCTGCAGTAACCCCCCACTATTCAGAGATACCAGCACCAGCTTCTGGACGTGATGATTTTAGTGGTACAAAGGGCTTGCCTATGAGTTAATGGCAAAAAAAAAAAAAAAAAAAAAGAGTTTGAAACAGTAATCACATGAGGCTTCTGAGTATACAGTGGTACCTGTCCCTGGCTGCTATAATAACAGCATCTGCTGACATAGTGGTCTTTAAGCTGACATTGCAGAGTACCCTGGAAATGTACAGGAATATTTTTATTATGACCATTTTACATATGGGAACATACAGACACAGGGAAGTTAAATTACTTGCCTGAGTCGTTTGTCAGTGCTAGCATGAGCACGTAACTCCTGTTTGTTGGCTTCAAACTCTGCTCTCAACAGTGCTGGGCTGCCACCCCAGTCCATTGGACCTAATTATGAAAACAAGTGTGGGTCAGGGCAGTGCTTTATTTCTGCCAAGAAAAACACAAGTAATTTAGGAACTGGGTCTGGCACTTCAGCAGTTCTTTACATCCAGAGGGCTGCTATATCATCAGATTGAGATCAAAAGGCAGACAGGTGCTGCGTCAGCCTCAGTCCGAGTGTGAAGTATCAGGGACTGGTAGCCTTGAACTCATGGAAGGACAGAGTGACGGTGATTTGGTGTTACCTTTGTATCTTGCAACATCAAGGTTGTGCTCAGCTTCAAGCAAAACTTAGAGCTTCTGTTTCCCTAGTGGGTTTCAGCCTCTCCTGGCATACCTCAAGTCCCCCACAACCCTTCTCACACACCATGCACCTTCCTCAGTGTACCCCACTGCCTTCTACCCAGCCCCTAACAACCCGCAGTCCCTCTGGCCCCTCTCTCACCTACATGTCCTGCCTCCCAGCCCCACTGTTAACCCCAGCCACAACCCCAAACCTAGCCCCTGCACTCCTCTCATCCCCAGCCAGGCCCTGCACTGACCCCCACATCCATCCCAGCCCCTACCCCTCCTAATCCACTGCAGCCTCAACATTCCCCACCCCAGGCCCAACCATCCCACCAGGCCTGATCCAGCCCAACCGTAGACCCTGTGCTCCCCCACACCCCAAAAAACCACCCTAGGCCCTACAGTCCCTCACACGCTCCCTGACCCCAGTGCCCATCCCAGCCCCCGTGTCCGCTCCCCCCCGACCCAAA
>NW_009617541.1:1456-16904 GCF_000690535.1 Cariama cristata | reverse complement strand
TTTAATTCATTGGGCGGTTCTCCTAAAGCAAGAACGAGATTTTTAGAGAAAATAAACCATCAGGATCTAACCCAGAATAACTATTTTCATTAATTTTTAGTCTGAGTACTCTTTCCATGGGTGTCTTTTTATTTCATCCTGTGGTCCAAACTTGGGCCCTGTTTTTGCTGATGCCTCCACCTTTCGAAGGGTGACCGATGGCCAGGGTTGAACAGATCCCGTATCTTCCCGTTTTGCGGAGATATGAGGAAACTGAGGGAAAATGTGAGCGCAGCGCCGACGCGAGTGCAATACCTTGTGCTGAGGTTTGCTAAGCTGTTGCACAACAGGGGGTTGTGCAAACCCCGCGCAGAGTCACTGCGGGTGCCAGGGGACCCGAGGACAACGCTGGTTCCTCACCAGGAAAAGAGGTATCCCCATCGCAAAGCTGGTTGCAAATCAGAAACGCTTTCTTAAAGCAACGTGCTCACTAGGATTTTGTAAGAAAAGAGTCCTTTTTTTCGGAGATATCTTTCTTTATTTGAGAGCATTAACTTTTCCTGAGTGTAATTTGAAAGGCAGCTGAATTTTTGCTAAATTTAGTATCGCTGAGATGAAGAGTCATCCCTGCGTTTTACTCCGAGTTGTGCTCTCCCAGGAGCTGTACTCTGAAGATGAGTGTTTGTGGCATTTTTTATGTTACCATGGGGATTGCTATAGTAACAATTCTCCTAACCCTTCATTTATTAATTTACTTTGTTATAAAACTAAAGGTAAACCAAATATCCAAAGAAACAATAGCTTTAAAGAGATTTCACCGTCCCCACGATCCATGTTTAATGTTTCAGCGAGAGGGCCTTGAGTTTGTGTTTAAAGGACAACATTTGCAGATAATTTAATACAGTCAAAGGAATGAGATTCCACAAGGTTTCCTTTGAGACTGGAAAACAACAGCTGATCTATGTCATAACACATTACCGTGCGCAGCAGTTTAGCAATCCTTCTGCGGAGCATCCCTTGGCAGAAGGGACCTCCAGCCTTCCCCTGCCCGCTGCGAAAGGCGGCCGCCGAGGGTTTTCAGGGGATGCAAATCTCCAAATAATCTTTTCTGCCGCCGCAGAGACGGGGGACGATGGGGATCGGCGTTACGGCGAGGCCTCAGCATCTCTAACAAGCAGCCCTGGAGCGGGGTGGGATGCCGGTCCCCGGGGTTACCGACTCTCCCCATCGCTCGCCTTGCCCCGGTCCCGGGGGTTTGGGGGAAAGGAGACAGGCGGCAGCGCTGCATTGTGGGGAAAACGCAGGCAGAGACACAAGGAAAAGCCAGAAAGTATTAAATATTTTTAAATGCCTGTTTTATTTTATAAGGTGCAAATATTACACTTTGCCGTTACGTAGTAAATACCAGATTACTAGGTAATTATGCTTAAACATTACCAAGTACTGTACCTGCAAAAATAATTGCGATATTAAGGGCAGTTATTCAGTCCCTTGATAACCCTATAGTTTAACGCTTAGAAACAAGTATATCATTTATTCTCTTCACATAAAAGCTACCGACCATTCAGGTATTGCATATGATCAATAGAGGTTTTTAATGGAAGTGCTGCTGATCTAACCTAATAACCAGAGTGTCATAAAAGGCAATAAGCAGCTTAAACCAACATGTGAAGCACAGTCTATATAGCAAGAGCGGGAGCTGTTCCAGGGCCCCAAAGGGTCCTCAAATCACTTTATTTTTATGGGGTAAACGTAACCACGTCAAAAACCAAACTTGACATTTTAAAGTGGTTTAAAACTCACTGTAAAACCCTACTCCGGGCACAAGCTTTCTTTACAAGGTCTCAGCCCTCCAGCTATTGTTGTGTCTCTGTAGTTCAGCTTTCCCGGGTTTATTTTCCTTGAGTGGGCTGTTGTGTTGTTTTTTTTTTTCTTTTTTTTTTAAGTAAGGATTTTATTGATGTGCCTCTTTTTAAAGAAGAAAACAATTTCCTCTTTTTAATCCATGTTGTGTATCAGGTCTCTTTGAAAGATAGCTTGGCCATACCGTGGCAGCTGCTTCCTTAACACACAGAGCTGCATTTTCATCCGAATAGGCCAAATGAAAGGCTGAAGCTGTGAATCTAAAACCTGGGATTTCTAAAGCAGGCCAGGCAGTTTGCTAGCCAACTGCCACTGCCCTGCAGCGACATCTCCATCCCGCCGGTACCTTTGCACATCACCCCCTGCAGAGGCTGTAGGAGAGGCTCTGCCAGCCCGGGTGGTAGGATGGTGGGTGCACGGGTGAGGTTCGGGGGCACTGAGGGGTGACCCAGCAGCGGGACCCCCCCCTTGACCTGCTCCTCCCTTCCCTGCACGTGTGTGGTGTCACTAAGCACACATCGCTGCGCCCAAAGATGGTCTAAAAAAAGAAGGAAAAAAAGGAACCGGTCTCCTAAAAGGTGAACTTTGCACTTCTGCCAGCGCAGCAAAGGAGGCTTTCCAGCTTGACTTGTGTAATAAAGCTTTTTATGCAGCTCCAGTGAGAGCACACTGCACCCGTGCACTGAAATCTGTATCTGTGCCAGCGAGGGAAAGCCCCAAAGAAATCTGATTCCCCGTAGGATAAAACCAGGGTGCTTAAATAAATCTGGGATGAAAACTAAGCGAGAATAGAATTCTCAGCAGAGTATTGATATCCCACGTGGATTTTAATCATCCCAATTAACCTGGCCAGATTCTATAAGCAGAGGTGGGAAGCAAATGGAAGCGGCAAGACTCAGTGCCACGTGCTGCCTGCGAAGCAGCCGGCGAGGCCGCGTGTATGGACTTAGCAATACGTTATAAGCCCTATAGTGTGGAAAACGGACAGCACTTCACAGGTGCCCAGGTATCGTCCTCTGTGGGCTGGTGAGGCGTTGCCTCCGCCCTTCCTCCCGGTGAGGAGCGGCTCGGACGCTGTGGTCTCTCGGACGTGGCGGCTTCTCCTCCTCCATCAGCCTCCCGGCATCATGGATGAACCCCAACTCCTCCTCCTGAATGGGGAAGCAGTGAGCCCTTACCAGATTTAGGAACTTTCTTTTGGAAAAACTCCTTACCGAACTGGGGATGAAGTTACCCCTCATGTCTGCTCGGTGACATGAGACTTCATCTTCAGCCTGGTGGCCAGAAGTGCCTTCTGCTCAGGCACACGGGGGAAGGACTGCCATGGTCAGTCGGGGTGCACATCCAGCCAGCATCGCACTGAGGTATCTGTGACCTGATTTTCAATGCCCTCGTCATAGCCTTGCCCTTGTTTAATGGTCAGCACCTGGAGGAGTGGGGTGCCCGGGATGTGAAGGGGAGCTCAGCACGTCTCTGATTTCTGGCGACCAAGTGTAATGCTCGCATGGACCTGGCTGCAAAGGAGGCTCCTGATGATGCCAGAAGTTCCTCAGCCATCCTCAGTAACGAGTGATTTTTTGCTGAGAGAAAGGTCCTCGCGGCAGCAGCTGTCTGCAGCAGATCACCTTGCGTGCTCCCGACGGGTACCACCATCCTCCGCCTGCCCGACCTGCTCTGCCGCCCTGCGAAGATACAGGGAGCTGCCTGATTTTGGCAGCAAACTGCAGTTATTCCCGTTATGGATAATAACAGCCCGGAGGCGAGGAGCCCAGTGGGTACCGCGGAGGAAGCCCAGCACGTTAGATCTGCAAACAGCGCTGGGACGATGCTCGCAGCGGAGACGCAGCTTTGTGGCTTAGTGGAAGGACCTGCCCGGCACCTGAAGTACGGCCTTATGCTGCTGGGTCCACAGCAGCATCCTTCTGCGGGGAGCCCACCTCAGGGGCTGGGAGAAGGAAGGGTCCCTGCGTGCCGGCGGGTGACAGCACCCTTCACGGCTGTGCCGAACCAGCCCCACCGCTCGGTGCGAGTGACGTGGTGCGGATAGAGTTATGCATAAAGCGAGCTCAAGGAAATCTGTCTCTTTGTAAGGGAGAAAATGTCATTCTCTACTTAGTGCTGCTTTGCATATTCTTTTGTAAACACGAAACTGTTGTTGGCAGCAAAAATTGCTTTTCTGTGAAAGTTACAGGGTCACAGCGCAGGTGGAACAGCACGGAGGGGACAAACAAGGTTAGCTGGGCTCATCCGCAGTGTCAGGCTGGATGCCGCTTGGTCCCTCCGTCACCCAGGTGTCCGACACCTCTATCTGAGCCGTGCAGCCATCCGGGCTGGATTCAAACCGGGTGCTTCGCGTGGGCACAGACCCCGCATCTCCAAATGCCAGCGTGTTCAGTACTGCGAGGGGATGCTGAGGGGTGCCCCGGGGAGGCAGAGGCGCGGCAGGCTCAGACTTGCTCTCAGCTCTCCTCCTCTCCCGTGGCACGAGCTCTGCACCCCACGGCATAGCTCCACATCCCCGGCACCCCTCTGTAAGGGGGACCGCATGCTGCCCTTCGCTTAGCCGTGCTCTGGGGCGAGCGGGTGCAGAGGAGCACAGGGGTGAGTGCTCTCAGCAGCAGCCATGTCTGAAAAGGCGGCCGGTGCTGTGCCAAAGCAGAAGTAAAAAGAATGATAAAAATTGATAAAAATCGATAAAAATTGTCCTGGACTGCTGGAGGCAGCAGAGTGTGCATGGGAGCGACGGGGAAGGGTGAGACCCAGGGGCTGGCCCCTGTGGTGAGGTGGTCGAGGAGATGATGGAGTAGCTGGGTCTATGGGGGATGCTGCCCGTCCGCTGCCTCTCGCCCCGCCGAAACGCTGCGTCACTGAGCAGAAGTGGCTAACAAATCTCCATATGGCAGCCGGCTTATGTTGGCGGCCCCAAATCGAGTTAGGATGAGTAAGTGGAATTATATTTCATTGTTATTTTTAATATTTGAAATTTAGCCTATATTGGAGGCATGGTATTGCTGGGTTTGTGAAGTATACATAAAATAGCAGCCAGTGACATGATCTCCATTTCAGAGGAACCCAGATAAATGTCACAAGGAGAAACACGTTCCAGAAAGGATTTTTTTTTTTTTTTTGAGTTTTCAGCGTCTCTAATACTGATTGAAATGTTGTAAATCCAAGGTAGCAAATTCTATTAGTATCTCATTTGCAAGAGTCTTAACTACGCAGAATGAATTGGATTATTTTGAAGGGAAGTGAAGGGTTTACGTGCTGTAGCGCCAAATCAGAGGGAAATCCAAGTGTCTCGACGGAGGTACCCCACCATAGTCCTACCACTGAGCACCTCATTCTGCAATGAGAAGGATTTATCATAGAAGCATAGAATCACAGACTGGTTGGGGTTGGAAAGGACCTTCAAAGGCCATCCAGTCCAACCCCCCTGCCAACAGCAGGGACATCTGCAACTCCATCAGGTTGCTCAGAGCCCCGTCCAGCCTGACCTGGGATGTTTCCAGGGATGGGGCATCTACCACCTCTCTGGGCAACCTCTGCCAGGGCCTCACCACCCTCATCGTAAAACATTTCTTCCTTACATCCAACCTAAACCTGCTCTCTTTCAGTTTAAAACCATTACACCTTGTCCTGTCGCTACAGGCCCTACTAAAAAGCCTGTCCCCATCTTTCTTATAAGCCCCCTTTAAGTATTGAAAGGAGACTTAGGTGCTCCATCAACTTTGGCTGATCTCTGCTGCAGTCATTCCCAGACCAAACGCCCCTGATGTTTGCAGGGCGGTTTGGGTGCCCTGGCCCTGGCACCGGTGCCCTGTGCCCAGGGTTTCTCCGTGGGACTGGTGGCCAGTGCCGGAACGGTGCCTGGCGGTGGTCAATGGTGAACACGGACCACTCCGCGGGAAGACCCCCAGCCTGCAAAGCTGGGATCCAAGTCATGGCCTTGTTTAAATAGGACTGAGGAATATGAATCATATGGTGCCTTCGGAAACTTTACTCCTTGTCTAGAGGAATGATTTACAGCTCTTTCAGATTATAAGACATTTTCTGCCCTACTTAGAATTGGGGCAGATTTCCAAAAATGTTTGGGTATTAAAAGATATGGCAAAGTTCTCACCGGGTCCTTCAGAAACAGCTAAGCATTGACACCTGTGACAGTGAGCAGCCTAGTTCCCAACGAAGTATCAGGTGCCTGTCTAGAAAATGTACTTTTAAAGGAGCCATCCCCACGTGTCGCAGTGCCAAGCAGATCGGCACCCACGCCCCAGATCCTCGGAAGGTATTTCGGCACCTCTGGAGCCTATAGCTTTGGCCATGGGCATTTGCACATCCTGGAGACAGCGGAGGGGAGCGGGTGCCTCAGGAGGGACACCCGGAGCACCCACATGGCGTGGTGGGTCAGTAGCGGAGCTCAGCTGCTCAGCGGGGCTCGCAGGCACCGGAGCGGAGCAAGGCGATAGCAGCAGGTCATGATGCTGCCCCACGGGCATCGCCGAGCCTCCCAGGCAGGACTTTGCAGAAATCCTCTTAAAAAATCGACCCTGCCTTGGTGAGATGCTGGGCAACCTTCCAGCGGGGTTTTGGGGACATCGGACCCGGCCCTTGGGTGCTGCCGTGTCCCGGCCAGGCAGCTCCGGGGGAGAGGGAGGTCCATCATCTGCGCTGAACCTGCAACGCGCAGCAAAGCTTCCCTCATCCCCTGGAATAAGGTTGAGCACATTCAAGGCATGGAGGCTCAGTCCTTGCGAACAGGAGTAAGGGGAAAAAGCATGCGAGAAGGTTTTGTAAGGTTTGGGGGCTGGTACCAGAACCACGCAGTCGGAGAAAGGGGATGAAATGGTAAAGGCTGCCACGCCAAGGCGGTCCGGGCGGGGGTCTCCTCAGCCCCCCCCTCATAACGTTGTCTCGGAACTTCTGAAAAACTCCATTAGCTCTCTCCACTTGAAGGTGACATTTATTTTCAATTGTCCCCACAATATGATAATGAAATTACACAAACTTTAAATCAAACTTTAGTGCGACAGGATAAATAAGCCTCACAGCTGACTGCACCGAACTGGCGTCAGAGCAATCGCGCCGGCGCTGCAATTTTATCATCCTAACAAATGTTTGTTTTCCATTTGCATTTGACAATGGAATTAATAAACTATTGCACCAATTTAAGTTTTATGAAAAGTGTATCCCACGGCTCAGCTCCCGACCCCACTTATCTCATTTATAGAATTGGTAGTCTTTACAGAACGGTGAAATGAGGGACTTTCATTGCAGCGTTTCAAACACCTCCGCTTCCAATTTTCGTGGTAATAGTAAGGGCGCTTAACAACAATGGTCCATTGATCCGGTTTGTCTCTTACCTGCCCTGCAGCCACCAGGCAATTGTTAAATGCAAAAGCCACAAAAGCAGATAACAAAATAGACCATTAGTGTGTAGGCTTTGGCCACAATGGTTTCAATAATAATTAATATGCAGGATAGCTAGTCGTGTCACACACCATTTCAGACTTGAATTGCATCTGTCAGTCCAAATTCTGACTCCATGCGAGGCATCCAGCACCGAATCTAGTTAGACAGCTAACTGAATTAAAACAAAAATCTACAGATGCATGATAAATGCACAGGATGCTATGTCACACATGAATGACTTCTGTGCAGGCCAAATGACAGATGTATTTCCTCGACTCCAGGCCAGACTCCAGCACAAACCACTCTTCATTTATCAATAATTGGGCCTTAATTTCATTTGGCAGTGCTAGAGCAGCATGCTCAGCTTCCTCTCCAATAGACTAACACTAATTAGACTTTTTTTTGGGCATCAATCTTTTTATTTTATCCTCTAATAATCAACCATAAGCATAGCTATATCTTGCCTTTTTCGAGGGACATGGTAGGCTTTACCCATAACTCATTATTAGCGATAATGGAATGGGAATGGGAACCGTTCTATTATTTATGTCTGAGAGAGCGAGCGGCACCGAGGCAGGACCAGGGGATCATATTCTGCCTATTCACATTGAATCAATGTCTTGATTCGTTTGCCACCTCTCTTGAATAATAAATGTCATGTTCTGTTAGTCCTTATATACCAAAAAAGGGGATTTTAGTTAAATAGAGTCTATTTATCAGGGACATTTTGGGGTAGAGATAAATACAGGCCCAGCAATTTGGATGTAAATGTGGCACACAGTAGCCAGGCACTGGGACCATCACGGTTCAATCCTGGAGACTGCTGAGTACTTCGAGGTGGTGCTGGCTGTCTCAACAGCACTTGAAAAAAACAGTCTTCTCCATGGGGGTTCTGGGCACCAGGCAAGACCACGTTTCTTAACTTCCCGGGCTAGTGATGGCAAACTGCAAGATCCAGAAGAAATCGATCCCCTATAAAATTTTTCCCTATATCCCATTACATATATGTACGTGTATGTGGGTATACGTATAGACACACAGACACACACACATACATATAGGGAAATGAAAGAAGGTACATGGGAGCATGCATATGCATAAAGGCAGCGATCGGATAATCGTATAGCTTATTTACACTGCACTTTATGCCATCAAAGGGTTTATCCCTGCAGAGTTGAGCTTTGCCGCTAAATTCCCTGCAGTTTCAACGGCAGTGATTGAACTGACCTTGGTTTACGTAAGTTTTGATCTTATCACCCGTCTTCCCCATAAGCTCAGAGACGAGCATGATCTTCCCAAAGCCTTTTTCTGCCTTCAAGTGACAGACTGCGAAGCCTGCTCCCGTTTGCAGTGAAGACCTCAGCTTTAGGTAAGTGTTAAGCCCTATTGATTTGCTCCAGGGATCCGGGCTGTTCGGCGCCGCTCGCCCTCCCGTCAGCGTTTTCGCACAGAGCGCTGTGTTTATTGGCACAGACTAAATCAGTGATGTGGTCCTCGGGGCTGATTGCTATGCCCAGATGATCTGTTGGAGTTTGCTGCATGATCCAATCTATGGCATAATTGAAGAGGATGAGGAACAAAATTCATCCTTGTTTCACCCCAGTAACTACGCCAAATTCAACAGAGAGCTCTCCATATGGTCCAACACAAGTTAGGTAATGTGTATATTATGCCATAATAAATGAAGTCTCATAGGTCTTAGTGGCTAGTTATTATCAAAGATCTTTCCTAGCAATTCATTCTGATTGGAACAGAATGCAGCAACTGGAAAAATGATAAATAGTGGTGCCGTGCCGTTATGATAGTGATGGAAAAATCTGGGCTTGCAGTCTTTTGCTAAATAACAGTGCGCACACATGTGTTCGCTCTCCACTTTTGGAAAAGTCTAACCGTTCCGGATTCAAATTCATTTATCTCCAGGACGAATGCAGATGTATTTCAAGGGCCTCTTCCCAAATAAGCTGTGCAAGTCCTGGGAGACATCTTGTCCCAGAGGGTAAGAAATCTCATTAGCTCTAGTGTCGTTCCAGCAAGTGAGCAAAGGCAGAGCACGCCTGGGAGTCAGGCTCTCCTTTCCTCTTACTCGGTGCCACCCAAATAAATGCAGTATTTAGACACTTCTTTAAGGTTTCAAGAAGTTCCCCAAACATTTTTCTGGTCAGAAATGCACTCAGGCTCACACCCTCCTTCTCCTTCTTTGCTGTGGCTATCTTCTCATCATTACTGTAATTAAACTTTTTATGGAATAATTAAATTTGCTCTAAAAACAGTTCAGATGGGAATATCAGATAACGGAACAATATTCCACGGGGGCAGCAGAAGTGTCATCGGGGATGTATTTAACTACACGGCTGGACAAAGTACCTGTAAAAAGTTGGTTTTCTCTCCGGCTCCATTTCCATGACCCTTAGTGCATCAAGTAGCCATATATTATATTGCAGTTCTGATAGATTAAAGAATTATTTGTCACTGCTCCCCTCTACAGCACAGAACTTCATTGTCAGTGTGATACCTGCCTCCTTATTTATTTATTTCACTTGATGAGAACAATAAGGAGGCTCTGTCCTCCTGGGCCGGGCGCTCCTGGCTGTTACACACACGTCTCCGCAAACAGAGAAGATCCAACCCCTAGAGCACACGCAGCTTGAGTACCTCACCTGACCGCCTCATTGGAGGCTCTCACCCCAAAAGTACCTTTTTCCTATTCTCCTGATTTTATTACATGTGGTTTTCAAAATCGGAGTTTGCTTCCTAACCGTACCTTCGCTGTCCAAAGTAACGCCGGAGAACAAAAGACTGCTGGGTTTTGTATTTTTGCCATGAAAGGAAGAAAGACCAAGCCTTCACAGAAGTCTATCCCAACTCAATAGACTGATTACCGAATTCAATTCCTGTTTATTTGAAGATGTGCAACTCCTTCTTCTGTCCATTTCCTCAAGCTGCAAGCCTGCCACTTAAAAAAGATTTGTTAATAGGGTTTCAGTGCCACTGGGCCCTTAACATTTCTTTTTGCCTATAAACTAATTTTATTGTTTTACTATAGTGAGGAAAATTGCTACACTCGTCTTGGAATGAAACGTATTACCCTATTAAAGACAAATAGCTGATTAAGAGAATAATGTTTTATAAAAATACTATTTTGGAGTAAACAAGACGTTGCTAAGCTTAGTATTATTACTGAGCTTTTTACTTTCCCTCTGGCTTCTCACGTCCAACTTCTCGCCCTAAGACTCTGGGAAACGGAGCAGGGAGGCGCGGGCTGCTCTCCCCGCTGTCCCCAGGTGGGAAGATGTGCCGGAGAGCTCAAGTCCTGCTCAAACCAGGGATGCGGAGCCCGGTGCCTCATGGCAAAGGACCCTGCTGCAAAAACGTACTTTTCCCATGGGTGATCAAAGAGCAGAAGACATCCAGCATGCTCTGCAGGCTACTCCCAGGCTTCACCGGCGGGCTGAAACCCCAGGGATGTCATTCCCGTGTGCTTCGCCTAAGAAAGCTCAATGCTCGGATCAACGGCGTCTCTCTGGAGAGCGGGGCAAGGCGAGCGGGTTGGGTGGCACGCCAGGGCACAGCCCATGGTCCCTCACAACCAGCATCCTGCCGCCGGCTCTGCTCACCGCCGGCGTGCCGGGGAAGGACCCGCACCGCGGGAGCATCCCCAGAGCACCCACCGCACCTTCCCTCCCGCTGCCCCCACTTATCGATACCTTCCTCGTTCCCAGACTTTTCTGGTCTGTTACCATGGCAATCCCTTGCCTCAATAGGGTCCTTGTGAACTTGTTTACCATCCCAATTATAACATTTTCAAATCCAGGCTGATTATGACAGCTCTGTGTCGCCCATCTGTGCCTGATCCGATCAGCACTTCCACAACAATGCATTGGCAGGTCACCACCGCCCCGCAGCACGCTCTCGCCCGCGCTCGCCCAGCCGAACGCTTCTCGGCAGCCGGGAAGCAGCAAATTTAGACGCTTTCGGGAAGCGGAGGATTCGCTGCTTGACGCCCAGCCTGCGAGGCAGACCGAGAGGGCAGAGGCATGTCAAGGGGGCATTCACCATGCTGGCACCTCCCAAATTTCCTTTCAAGAAAGTAAAATGTAAAAAAAGGAACTTTTCTGTTGAGTTTGGCATCATGTCCTTACTTGCATCCTTGTGGGATTAGGCAGCATGGAGGGGAGCTGCCATACCCTGCCGGCGATGCTTACAGGTTAGGGGTGGGAGATGCCCCAGCCCCGGGCAGCCGGGGAGCTGTGGGGTGCAGGACCCCTGGGTCACCCAATCCCTGAGGGTACTTTTGGGTAAAGCCTTTTTTCCTCCCGTCTCATCCAGATGTACACATCTGCAGCTGAGCAGGACCTGAGTGAGGATAGGATTTAATTCTTCTGAGAGCAGACTGGCTGGCACCCGCGGGCACCGGCAGTGGGGGGGATGCGCCCGCCCGGGGGACGCAGCTTGTGCTGCCGGGCATTGGGCTGTTAGAGGAATTTCGGCCACCTGAAAATGGTCAAATAGCGAACGTGCCGATACAAGCTCAGTAAGTCCTGCAGGTGCAATCAGACTCCCACTGTAATAATTACAGTGCACCTACTCCTTTTCTCCATGTACAGCTCATATGAGGCAGCCTGATATTAGCAGATAGTAATTGTTGACAGTGTTCAGGTGGGTACAAGAAAATTGATTTTTTACAGAGCTTGGGTTTCAGTAATAAAAGTATTCCCAGGCACTGCTTGGGAAATCCCAGGCCACGCTGACAGCACGAGGGGACTGCGTCCGTCACGGAGAAGGTGGGTCCGATCCTGAGCTGCCCTGCGAAGGGCAAGATGTTGGTGCAGTTTTAGCAAGGATGTATTTGGCCGCAGGGTTGAATATTAAAAATGGGTAAGATAACAGACATTGAGAACAAAGCAAAAGCATATTCCTTTTCCTTCGCTTCGTTTTACAAGTATTGCTCAAAAACCAGCGTGGTTTCACATCTTTTGGAAATGAACCGCTTTTTCTAGTAAAATTGCAATTTGACCAAGGCATTGGACATCGTATAGCCGAGGCAAAGTTCAAGGGACAGTTGACAAAGACCAGACCAGCTTTGAGGCACACAAGCTCTTCGTCAGACCCTGCATATTCACAGCTAAATTTCACAAGGAAAACCTGGTAATGTAACAAAGAGGACAGGAAAAGGTATGAGAAACCAGAGGCTTTAGCATACCTGCCAAAGAACAGATTGGAATGGATCTCTTAATCCTACTGAGGTACCGAGATCCGCGGTGGAAGTTGCAGCCAAATAATTTCAGGCTAGAGATAAGCAGGTTTTGGTACAAATTTTCAACAGGGATGGAAATTTAGCCATGGGAAGCATCTAGCAAGAACCATAACAGAAAGCCTGTCCCTTCAAGTCTTAAAATCAAGACAGATATCCTTCTGAAAGAGTTTCTCCAGCTCAGCAGCAGGACTGTGCTGGATGCAGCTATTCTGGGGCTTAGATTAAATTAAAGGATGATAATGGTCCCTTGTCTCTGAATCTGTAAGAGAAAAGTACACTTAAAAAAAGATATGTGCTGGTGTCACTTGTGCCAACTTGTGACTCAACTGCAACATGCGCATATTTCTCACAGTTCGGGATTTTTCCAAATAACTCGGTGTTCTCAATGGGCTCATTATGAGCCTCTGAAAGAGCATTGTTAGCATCAGCCCGGGAAGGAGCCTCCGCTCTCTCTGCTTCCGTCCCCTCCCCGAGCCCTGGCCATCCTGGGGAACGCTGCTTCCACTGGGTTTTCCCAATGAAGATAAAGTAAATCTGTCTGTCAGCATGTGTCCGATTAAGTATTTTCTTACTGTGCTTAAAAAAATAAAAAGGGGTTTGGCAGATAATTGGAAAAGTGCGATGGTGCAGATGTCCGAAAGAAGTTCCTGAGACACCATATAAAAACAATATTTCTCTGGAAAAGAACAAACCAAAACAAAACACAACAGGAATTCATAGTCCCTCAATGAAAACATTATAATCTTCCACAAGTATCACATTAACTGTCTGAACACTTTCTTTGCGTCTATGGGTGCCTGCCTCTCAAGGCATCACTTTCCCACGTACAGACAAAGCACTTGCTGCGTACTTTGATTTTTACGTGGCAGAGTGTTACGCTCTGCCTTTTCGCAAGCATAGTTTAAGAACAGTGAAAACAACCCCTGGTCGCTCGGGGACCAGGCGGTGGAAGGGCAGACCCCTCCTGCCTCTCCTTCGGCGCGGGCGTTTGCCTTTGCAGGGCTGGAAACTGCACGGAACGCCACGGTTTTCCAGTGATGCATCACATCGGTATCATTTTTAGCAACCAAATGAACTCTGGTTTCAGAATGAATACTAAACTACAGTGTTTTTTTCGCTTTTGCCCGACAATTATTGAAAGCCAATTTCCAGTATCTAACCTAGCTTTCTCGGGAAGCACAAGCGGGTTGTGGAAGTTAGCCCCGTGCGAAGCATTTGCTGCTGGCCTGGGTTTTGCTCTCCGGGAAGGAAAGCTCCTGCTCCCACCCACCAGGCATCTCTGCCGCAGCACCTCTGGCTTTCCCTGGGGTCTCACCTCCATTTTCTGCCAAGATCCCGGCACAGGGTGCTGTAGCTGCAGGCAGCGTCTGCCACCAAACGGGGGGGGGACACACTTCCCTCCCCACTACCCCAAGCCTGGAACAGCACATGGATTTATTCTCTCAGTACAAACATCACAGGAGATTACAGGCTTGAACAGGCTCCCAAAGCATCATTTCTCTCTCTTTTTTTTTTTCTCATCTCATTTTCATCCCATTTCTGTTTCTCTGATTCCAATTTCAAATTCTGGAACAGCAATCGAGAGACTTTTGCTTATGAGCAGCAGCAAAAGCTACCAGCAACTTAATGAGTGGACAGCACTGGCGTGCCAACAGCCAAGTAGCAGCTTTTGAGTGGCATATCTCCATCCTCCTCCTGCCCACGGTCAGCCTGCCTCTCCTCCGGTTGGAAGGGAGAGCTCCCGTCCTCGTCCGCATCTGCCTGCCCTGCATGGCTGCACCACGCACGACCGTGTGGCCGTGGGGAACCTGCTTCTCTTTCAATCCATTTGCAACACCAGAAAAATGATGGGGTTTGGGGTGGTTGGGTGTGCTTTTTTTTCAGATCCATTTTCTGGTTTTGTTTGCCATTAAATCCTGACTTCATTTCAGATGTGCCTGTGGCAGACAATTTTAGTTAAACGCTGCCTTGACTGCCAGAATACTTCTACCGTACTTTGTTTTTTAATCCCACTAAGCTGAGAACATCTTTCGCTTAGTTTGGAGAGACACAGCTGAAAAAAAAAAGAGCACAGAAGGCCCGTTTTTAAAAATGGATGTGTCTGTGCATCAGGGACAGGGCTCCATTTCCCTTACCGGTGTCGGTAGCGCCCGACACGGCTGCCAGCCCAGAGCGCTGCGGCCGAGGGCTGGGTTCTGCGAGGGCGGAGGGGATGGACACGGAGGAGTCTTTCACCCTAACATCCCTTTTCCCTGGTGTGCTTTAGCGACCGTGATCCTGCCTAGATGTTACCTCTGCAGAAATCCTCGAGAAGCACAAATCCTATCCACAGTTTCCTGAGCTGCAGACCTGGTTTCACGGGTGGGACGGGTTCCCATGCCGTGGTCTGTGGTGTGGGAACACAACGTACAGCCGTGCCTCGTCTCCCAAGGTGAGCTTTGGCTTTACCCTCTTGAAGAATACTTACAAATGACTTCACTTCTGGCCCAACTAATCCTTTTCCTGTAGGTCGTTTCCTTTGCCATGACCAAGTTGCCCCCCCCAAATCAGTGGCATCCCTAATCAGCTCGCAGACATCACCGGTCACTCTGTCCCACAGACAGGTCCTCCCCGCAGGGCACATCACCTGCCCCTTAAAATGAGCCCCTCCAACAGCAGACCCTCAGTACCAGGTCTTTCCCCCGCAGCCCTCTTTGCCCCTGCTCCCCTGGGCTGTTCCCGGCCGAGCTTTGTTCCCTGCTCCCCATCCCTCCGGGAGCACCCAGGGGTCCTGATGCTCCTGCCCTGGGGGGCTCCTTGGGGCTTTTCTCCACTCCAACGTCACCACTGCTATGTGCTGGGTTTTACACCGGGCAAAATGGTCCACTGGATGGAGGAAGGGTCAAGCCTTAACCCTGTGCCTCAGCCAGGGAGCTTGTCACGCTGAATTCCTGGCCCAGCCCTGCG
>NW_009617541.1:0-1444 GCF_000690535.1 Cariama cristata | reverse complement strand
GCCCCGTCCCCGGGCAGGTCTGGTCCCCCGCCGGTCGCTCTGCTGCCGGGGCACTTTCCAGGTGTGGCCACTGTTTCTTTTTTTAAAGCACAGTGTTCTTTATTAATTTTTTATTTTAATAAATATTTATGCTGCTATTATTACACAGTGAGCTGCTGTGTTATGCTAATACTAGAAGTTCCTGGCAAAAAAAAAAAAAAAAAAGAAAAAAAATCATTTAAATTCCTCCCGGTCCCAGGCTCAGAGAAACGGAAGAAGCGCGGGGTTCGGTGTCCCTCCCAAGGGTTTGCTGTACCGTAGCCCAGCCCTGCTAACATCTTGTTTCTGACTCAGTGGGAAGGGAAACAGGACCCCAAAGCAGCTCTTGGTCGGCAGCACGACCAGGGTTTGCAGACAGCGGGGTGGGCTCCACGTGGCCGGGGGTTTGCGGTGAACACGAGCCTCAGGCGCGCATGCTGTAGGGCGGGTTAAAACTTCATTTGTTGATCAGATGATTCATCTTCCTTGTTGGATCTTTGTTTTCGATCCAATTTCCAGGGCATTTGAAAAACAAAACAGAATCAGTTCGGTTACCTAAGTTGATTACTGTGTTTGTTATTTAAACCAGAAAACAACTATTAATACAGGACAGGACAAACACCTCTGTTCCTTCCAAGGGTCACAGCTGTGTCCTCCAGCTCAACCCAAGCCCTTGCTCCCGCTCCGTTCGGTTGCTTTTCTCCTCTGACTCGGCGGCGTGAGCACGGCATCGCCTTCCAGCGGAGCATCTCCCCCCAGCCCACCACGTCACCCCCCAGCATCCCCAGCCAACTCCACGGCTCCTTCTGACATCTGGCAACTGCAAGAAATCCCTCCCAGCTCCGCTTGTGGAGGTGGATCCGTTGGTTGCTTAAATACAGCCTGGGCTGTTTGATTACCTTATGTCCCAGGCAAACCTGGCCAACGCCGTTACCTTTCCAGCACTCTGAATTCTCTTGACTCTCCGGGAAGATGCTGCCGCTGGATTTCAGGCACATTCTTCAGCACAGGGCTTTGCACGCAAGTGTCTTGCTGCACGTTTGGCTTTAGGCCCAGGGCTGGATTTAGTCATAGAGTGTTAATTTTAAATTCTTAAAAAAACTGAGGGTGAAGTGGGGAGGGTGGCTGAAGATTTCTGCTTTATTAGTGTCAGGGAGACAGATACAGCTTTGTGGCACAGCGGGGAAAAATTCAAAGAAAACTGGTTTCGGTGGAATTTCCTCTTGCTCTTGATGGGAAACGGGTCAGGAGCCAAGTTCACCCCATGCCCGCGGAGCCTCCCCGGGGCCACCCACTCGGCCAGCCCCTTGCTCAGCTGCAGGGGAAGGAGACGTGCTGTCTTTTTCTGTGGCAAAGCCTACTTCTACAAAAAAGCCCCATTTCTGCCAAATCTGGGGTTTCCACTGAGGCTGGGAAGTGCTGAGAA
>NW_009617540.1:0-80451 GCF_000690535.1 Cariama cristata | reverse complement strand
AGGTTTAATTCTGGACTCGTTGCACTAAGTTTTGTGGGATTAATCTTGATTTATAATGCTATAACTGATGGTAGAACCTGGTCCAAGATTTCTTCTGTCAGCTTGATCCTGTCCTGGTCTCTGTGTGAGCTCAAACATCAGTGAGGTCAGTTGAAAGGGTACTGAGAAAAAGGATCAGGCCAGCGATTATCAAAATAGCATTAGGGAAAATATCTGTCTACTAGTAAACAAGAGAAAAAAAATTAGAGGCCTTTTGGAGAAGTAAACAAAACTTTTTTAATTGAGAAATTGCTTATTCCTGTTTTCCCATCAGAGTGTTAGATTAAAAAAAAAATTAAAAGCTGCTTATTGGAGGGAAAACAAAATCTGAATACCCAGGCAATTAAGTTGGTAAAGAAGGTTTGTGAAGGACGATCACTGCCCATCCACATTTTGTTTCAGACGTGGACAATGTTTGATCTCGTAAAATGTCAGCTGCATAGATTTGATTTGAGGGCCCTAGACTGTGAATCACTAAATACTTGCTCTGTAAATTTGTTGTGCCTTACAAGAAAATTTGTGACTGAAACTTGAGGCTTATAACAGCGAGCCTACCAGGAAGGTTTAATCTCTGATAGAGCTTCTATATATTGGTTTACAGCTACACTGAGTCCAGTTAGAATGATTTTTTTTTTTTTTTTTCACTTTCCTAATATGAAACTTGATGCTTGGAAAATCTGATAAGTGAGTTTCATTTCCCTGGAAATTTATTGCTTCTATTTCCAAGTGCAAGGAAATAAAACAAGTAAAAACAATAAGCAGTCTGTAAGGAGGGTATTAATGAGGGGTCACTCTTTTCTCATGTAGGCTCAAGCTCAGGAGAAAAGGAGAAAGGAGTTGCTTTGGGGGCAGTCTAAATAGCTAGTGCAGTATATTTTGCTTTATTTATTTGGTAGGATTCTTTTTTATTTCCCTTTTTAAAACGTGCTCTCCAATCCAAACGGGATATTTATGACAAGAAATAGAGTTTTCTTCAGGTAGTGTAAACTCCTTTGACTTCAGCTCAGGGACTGGCCGATTTTTAGTTGACAAAAGACTATTTATGCTGCATCGAGCATCTCAGAAATTCAGAAGAGCCCATTTGTATATGTAAAAAAGATCCTATAGAATTCCAGTGTCCCATCCTTATTCCAATAGAGAATTTCATTATGCTCATCTAATTCCCCGTTCTTTCATTTGGAAATGATGGTGGTGTTCACTTCTTCTTGGTAATTGCTATACAATGCTAAGAAGCTGCCAAGTTCCACTCCAGGACTCATTATATTTAGTAACGGTGAAAAAAATTGCTATCTATAGAGCATTTTATATTGGAAATGAACTGGGCTTCACAACAATGCAGATGTGCATCCGTGTAGGTCCAGTTGCTGAATCAACTCCTAAGTGAGACAGACTGTCCATTTCGAATGCAGGAAAGACAGTTTGGAGGATAAACATGAAGTGAGATCTAATGCAGAAGGCAAAATCTCCTGAAAGATGACAGTAAGAGACTTTAATGGAGGAAAATGTTATTGCTAACAATGTCAGTTTAATTTTCAGATTTCTTTTGCACCAATTCCCTGTTGTTCCCCGCGTTTGCTTAGGAAAGTTGTACTCGTTCTAGCTCTCTCAATTTTTCATATTGTACAGCAGTGGCTTAGCTGTGTGTGGTAAATGCGATGCCTTTTTTTAGATTCCATAGCAGGTTTATTTTTAAATGTATTTTCTCTAGGGAAGGGTGCACAGTTTACTCAAAATTTACCATATGCTTTGCATCTCCAGTAAAACAGTTGTGGTAGAAAGTACTGTACTTTCAAATCTTGTGAGTTGTGAAGAATCAGAGAGAGGCCTGATGAAGAACACTACTTAAAATGATAGATACTTAGAAACTCTTTTCCTTCCTAGAGTAAACTGCTTCCGAGAAGTAGCTTAAGAGGGACTATTGAAAACATTACTGTTGCTTTTGAGGTTATAGGCCTTGAACCTACAAACACTTGTGCATTTAAATAACTTTATATAGGTAAGTAAATACTTTGAACCCAAAAGGGCTACTTGCATATAGGAAGTTTTTTATGTGTGTAAGTGTCTGTAAGATTAAAACTGTAGTTAGTGTTTGATTAACGTTTTAATCCTCCATGGTTGTGCGATCCTACGGACAAGCCAGAGGGAGTTTCAGATGACATACCTCAGGAGCTGAGCATGCAAATGAGCTTTTAGTTCATTAGTTAGGCTGATTTTATATTTTGAGTTTCAAGGTGATATAAATATGTGCTTTTTTTGTTGTTTTGTTTAAAGCTTAAAAATAAAAGTCAAAGGTACTTCATTCTAAACTGGAAGTCTTAGTTTGCGGTACATGTTTTGTACCTGGTACCTGTACCTGGTACCTGTACTCTGTTCTGGTTTATTTTTCCTACAAATAAAAAAGTTTAATTTAATTCACAAAATTCTAATTTTTCTGTCCTGCCTTTTCCGCCTTCAATATCTAAGTAAAAGTGAAAGAAATGTAGAAACACAATACTGTCTTTTACAAAATAGTCATAGTCTTTGCTTTTCTCCTTCAACGTTTTACCAAAATCAGCATCAATTTGCAGAGGGTTTTGGTTAACTTAACACCACTGCTTTTTATAAAAGGCCATAGAACACAACCCACACCCCACAGAAGCTACTAAGAGTTTTTTTAATTAACTCTATGGGAAGCGGATTTAAATCCCATACAAATTATAGGACTCCTAACTACAAGAAGTACAGGAATTCTTCATATAAAATTCTTTATTCGGTTATAACTGTGCCTGTAGGACCACACAATCTACAATTGCTGAAAGATTTTTCCGCAGATTATTACTCAGCCCTTGAGCAGAGTTTATGACAGTGCTGGCAAGCAATGGATTTAATGGATGTTTTGAGGAAGTGTCTGTGTTTAGACAGGAATTAGTAGATGGGCATGGGTAAGGCATTATGAAGAACTCAGATAGGAAAATGCATCCTGCAGGACTGGTGAAGCACATGAAGAACGAGTAGAACTGAGCTCTTACACCCAGGGATCAATCACAGTCCTTTTTGTCCAGAGAAGTCAGGTTTTACTGTGGCTGTTGGCAATAGGCTGCTTTTCAGTGAGGGGGGAAAGACTGCACGGAGCTTCATAGTTTATCCAGCTAATTGCGTCGTGCAGAAGCAAGGACATTCCTGCCGATTTTCTTGGTTTATTTGATTCAAAACTACCTTTCCTTTTCTCTCTTTATACACACACCTTTCTATTGAAATCCTTAAAGCCATCTTTATTATCTAGTACCTCTTTGACACCGTTTCTTTGTGCATAAAATAGAAATACCGCTGTGCTAGCCTGCTACTCTGAGAGACTTATCCTGGGGTTTGGGTCTGTTTATTTTGCTTAGTTCTGTGTGTGCACACTTGGAGGATAGGCAAGTAACCAGGGGTGAAATTCACCTCTGTGCTGGGTAAACATTTAAACTTTATGATCCTTGTACTAGCCCTGTACATAAGAGTGAATTTCATTCTCCGTAAATGTAAAGTCTTTCTGTGTTATTACAGTTGCCTCTCCCCATTTACCATTATCTTTGAAGCCCCTCTCTGTCATTAAGCTTTCTTTTAGGGTCCAGGCAAATGTCATTCTCTTCTCCTGTTTCTCTGACTGGCCTCTGGTTATATTAGAAAATAAAATTAATCTCAAGGGGAAAATAGCACTTAAAATTATTACTACTGTTTAGCTTACTAAAGTGATTTGCTCTCCGTGACCTGTCTCAGGCTGATCCTTGTACAAATCAAATCAGCACACGAAACAGCACTTGGAAACTGTTTCCAGACTCAGAATTTCACAGCTCCTGAACCTTTAGAATGTCACAGGCAAATCAAAAATGAACATATTGGTTTATCTGTCTCTTTAGATCCCAGACAGTGCCTTTTTTTTACAAAAAAAAAAGCACGTGATTCTCCCATGTTCCGTATTAAGTAGATGAATAAGCCAGCTGTAAGGCTTCTAGGTGAGCACATGCTTAAATGTTTTGTTGAGTGGGGGCTGGAGGAAGTTTCCAGTCACTTCTAAGTCTATCCTTGTGTTGTCAGGGATTAATGTCACTGTGACCTCCAACAGTTTCTCATTAAGCTGTCTAAATTATGAACTCTTACCAAGCGCCTGCTCTTCACTTTAATGTGATAGGTTTCATCAGTGGGCTGGAGGAGACAGCTTGTGGATATACCCAACTGCCATGATATTTCTCTGAGGCTCGGCTAGGTCCCTGCCAGGGGCACATGCGCAGAGCTCAGCACCGTGCTTTGCACAGCCCGCTTAGCCCCAAGAGAGATGCACATCCTCACAGCGTGGTCAGAGACGCCAGCTGAGCATGGCCGCAACAACGACGTGTTCATTAGTTCTGCCTCTTAACAGCAAATTAGCATAGGCGTTGTGCCTATATGCCTGTATACATAGCTATACTCTTTTCAGTTTCAGAGGTAGCTCAAGCCATGCTGACTTGGGTGTCTGTCTGGCACACACTGTTGCACGGCGCAGGTGCGTCTTCAAAGCCCAAACTCCATAAGCAATACGAGGCTGATCCTGTGACACACAGGTACAGCACTCACTAACGTGATTTGTTGCACAATTAGGCTCTCACACCATTGCCTTTCTGACCTTGTTGGAGTGCAGGATACCACAAGGATGACATATGCTGCTTTTTCACTTGAACTCCTTCCCGTCCAATTCAGCAGATACATATCAATGTCTGTGAAATTTAAGCAAAGACATTACAAAATCCATGACAACAATTTGTTCGTCTTGTGGTGACCTCTTGTGGAGCCATCTAGAAATCAGGCTTGATCCATTATGTACTGTACGTTCCAGGGAGAGAAAGACAAGAGCCATAATCCAAAATGTTCTCAGGTTTGAAGGAACGATCAGCTCGTGCTGAAGGACACGCAGTCTCCCACGGGCTCTCTGCATGCGGGTTTGATGGTGGGTCGTTTACTTGTATCTCTGTACTAGCTGCACTTTCTAGCTTTGTGCTTCATAAAAACCAACCTGTCCTTGTATCCCAAGCATAGGCTTACCTTTTAAAGAATTACTGTTAAAAAACAAAGTATGTTATAGAAATCTATCTGCACCTTATGAGAAAGATCCTAGCTTTTGCATCACCCCATTTTTTAAATTGTCGTTCTGCACATATGGTAGACATCAGCGTGATTGCTAAGCTTTCAAGGTGCGACTAGGTGTGAATTGTTTAAAACAGGACTGCCACCAAGTTAATATCAAAGTTTGTATTTGGAAAATCTAGAAGTGATTGTTCATCACCCCTTGCCCATGTCTAATGCATCAAATCGAAACCTTCCATGCAATTCACATTATCTTTTGTGCCGATTCTGCTCCAAGCCAACCTTTATTTTTCATTAATACTTGCGAGACTTGAAGCTGTTCCCAATGAAACCAATTGCCAAACTGATTGTGGAAGCCAGATCAAATCTGTAGTGTAATTTCCCCCCTGCTTTTTTATTGTCCTTGCTCCAAGTCATTTCTGTCTCATGCAAACTACAATAGCTATAGCAAGCATTTACTTGTAGGAAAAATTATCTCAACTTCCTCTCTGTGCATATAATATCTAGCAATGTACTGTACTGAATACCATATTGAGAAATGTTATTGATTATTCAGAGTTTAACATGATGAGCCATTCTATTCTTCTCTTCATTGAGACCAATTTATTCTTACACTCAGATAATGTTACAATACTCTAAATAAATAAATAAAACCTATGACCTACTATGAGAAGTATCCTTTTGCAAAGATAGTTCTAAAAACACCACTCGGGTCAAGGTTTTTCCTTTTTTCCCCACATTTGTTTTGTTTTTCATTTTTTGGCTTTATTATTTGGTCACTAAGCAAAAGGTTTGCTGGGGTTTTTTTAAGCTTGAGGGAGAATATGAATGTCATAAATATTTCATTTTCCTAGCACATCTTGCATTGTTCCTTACTTTCAGACCTTGCCAGCAGTCAACACAGTAGTAAATTTCAGCACCTGTGGACCTTTTTCAGTAATTTATGATTTCCATTAGATTTCCATTAGAGATGGACTAAAACAGTTTAGAAAAGTGCTAGCACCTTCAGCCATACGGATTTTGCCTGTCTTGGAGGAGGGCGTGTTGTATTTTGCTGTCTCTGTGTATGCCTGCTGCCAAAGGTTCAGGTTCTCAGTTTGAGCTATGTGATCACGACACCAGCCAAAATGCCTCCTTGAAGAGGGGGCACCATATTTGAGAAAGAAAGGGCAGGTTGAAAACAGAAAAACAGGCTTCTCAGTAAATATGTTGCTCTTTTTCTCATTCTGCCCCTGCAAGCTTAAGAGTGCAAATTCAGCTCCCAGTGACTGACTTTGTTGGGTCACTGTAGGTGTCGGTATCTTCTACAAACCAAAAGCCACACTTTTTTGGTAGGAGCATTCCATCCTGAGATTTCTAGGGTACCTTTCCCCTCCTTCCAGCTATGTCTCTTACTCAGCTGTAGTCTGGTACAGGTGTTTGGTGGTGGTGAGTTTTTTTGTGTTTAAATATCACTAGGAAATGTATTGGTGGGAGGCCTTGAGGAAAGCAGGTAAGAAGTTTGGGGTTCATTTGACTAAGAAATTGGCTTGATATTCACTCCAGGTCTAATGTGAGCTTACAGGCAGCCTGTGATTGTTCCAGAACTGGTTTTGAACCTGGAAAATCTCCCAGCTTTCAGCTCTTCATGCCTGCCACAAACTCAGATACGGCGGCAAATAAATCACAGCGAATAATTTCATCATGAATTGTCCATTGGCATTGTATCATAGCTTGAATATATTTCTCATAATAGCTCACGATAGTCCCATTGACATCCACTTGACTTTTATTAAGTTTTGCAGATTTCACTCTCTCATGAACGGCTCTGACTGGCATATGAGTCTAGCAGCTGATTCAAGGATTGAATATTAGACCAGATATTGGATGAAATATGGTATGCATGGCATTTTCTGGAAGCTGTCCTTGGGGTGGGATTGGAATTTTGGTCATTCTGTCAGTTCTGTATTTATTAATTATTTTAACCAGCTGTACTACATCTAGCCACCATCCCTATGTAAAACTTTTCTTTTGTTGCCATCCTCCTACCACCTTTCAGCGTTGTCATTTAAGCAGTAGGGCACTCCAGGGTGCGTGGATCATGCTGAGATAACGTCATACTCTGAGCGCACTTCACAATGGTTTTCAGCAAGCCGAGGAGTGACATTATCTCAGCAGGACACCTGCCCTTCACCTTCCATATGGGGACCCACCTCTGAAAGGTCAACGCTTGGGGTTTAAAATAATATTTTAGCCATTGCTATTCAGAATTCAAAGAAAGAGGGGAGTGAATGTCAGATAGCCATGAAATTCGTGAAACCCATTACTCCCAACAAATGACAATTGGCCCGAGACATATACTTGGAACATAGTTTTACTTAGGTTTTAAGCACAATTTTTAAAAAAGAACACCCTGCAGGATATTTTAACATGTAGCCCAAGTGCCAGCGGAGTAGCAATTTGCATTCTAAAAAAATTATTTGTTTTAAAAATGCCTTCATGAGTTAAGATATTGAGGACTTTAGCTACTTTTATCTCTTTGAGTTCTTTCCGCTGCTTCTTTGTGTACAGCTTATTTCGGAATAGCAATAGACCTACTCAAAAGATAGTGCAAATGGTGTCATGGATGGAGCTGAGCACACCGCTTGAACCAGCAGGTGTGTCTCACCAAAATAACGTATCTTCTTTCCAGTGGAGCACACTTTTTTTGGTAGCAGTATATATGAAATTACAATTTTCTCAAATCTTATTTACTTTCTAACCTGTAACACAAAATTTAGAAAGCACTTTTGTGATGTTAGAAATGGTCAAATAAGTCACACAATTCCTTTTCTGTTCCTTTTTCCTTTGTATGAAGAATGCAACTTCTGGAGCCCAGTTCTTAAAACAAATGTTGTTTGTGGAAAATGAAACATATCTTCCACATTATGTTTGATGGTATAAAATTTGCACCTTCTTTTTTTACCGTTTATGCTATTAAAGCACAGCAGCAGAGATGGCAAAGGTAAAGAAAAAGTCTGATTTATCACTGTTTTCTTTGATTTTACTGCTGATGCAATTCCAGTGAAATTAGTGGAGTCCCACCAGCACAAGTCATGCAGGGCCGAGCCATGCCGAGGCATTTTGCTTTGAGAATCTGGCCGAGTACTTCTGGGAAACGTTTCTCAATATTAGCTCAGCACGATCAGGGCATCAACCGGCTTGTGGATGGGAGTTTATCTTCAGTGGTTAGACACACCTTTGATTTGCTGAATAATGCTTCGTATACTGTTTGATGCAACAGCAAATGGAAGGCAATAATTCTGGCAAACAGATTTAAGAAGCATCTAGTTGAGTACATAAGCCACACATTTACAGATACCGCTTTTAACCTCTTTGTTCTAGCTAGGTTCTTTTATTCTGCCCATTACTGTACTTCCTGAAAATTTTGCAGATATGGAGGGAAGACACAAGGACTTTTGTTCCATCATTATCATAAGATTGCTAGATTTGGCTGAAGAAGGGAAAATGATTTTGCTAGATTTCTGGCTCAGTTTTTAAGCCAAGAGGACTTGGCTATGTTTTGGTAAGTGCCCTCTCTTAAAATTCCCAAAGGAATCAAACCCACAGTTCTCATGGGAGTCTTCCATTAGTCATCACAATAACAGGTTATTAATCATAAATGCCCTTATGTTCAGAATTAATTTTTTACTAATTTTGTTCTGAAAGTATATACTATGTTCAGGGCTGCCCAGTAGAAATGAAATTACAGTAATAATTATTGAAAAGACATTTTAATGATAGCTGTCAAAACTGCATTGTCTTAGAAATGGATTAAAAGAAAAAATCCTGTTTTCTTCTAAAGGAGAGCTATTTCCATTGAGCTTCTTTTATTGATAAATTTCCAGAGACCTTGAGTTGGGGTTATTTTCTAACAATTAACATTCATATTTCATATATTGTCTTTCCTACCGTGTTTTGAAACATTATAGAATATGTCAACAGAAATTCATAAACATTCAGTCAATAGTTGAAAGCATAGAATTAGTGAAGCTATGAAATAGCAAAGAGGTTTTTTTCAGGGATAAAATACCCTTGGGTGGGGGGGTGTGTGTATGTGTATGCACGTGCATGTCTAAGGTAGGCCATGCTTTCAGCTCTACTCCTAACATGTCAATGCAACCTAGGACTGATTTCCAAATGCATCGTTTGTCCTGGACAGAAGGTGGGTCATGTTGCATCACTGCAGAGTCTTACTTCAGGCAAATTTTCTTCCTCTGTTTTCCCTGAAACTGTTTAATTCATAGAGCTTTGATGTTTAAACTGCTCCTGACCTTCTGCGAGTACTTCAAAAAGTGAAAAGTAGCTGCTTGGAAAAATATAACGACTTAAATCTAGCAATTTGGGACACATATGTTAAAGTCCCACTGAACTTGCGTTGACTTCTTCATTTCTTTTGGGTATTATTTCCTGATTGACTTATAACTACAGAATGGTGTTAATTTTCAAGACTTCAGAAATTTCTTTTTATTGATCTGTCTTTGAAACATTGTTCCTGTTACAAGAAGAATCCATCAAGACGCAGGGAGCTGTTCTAAACACAGGGTATAAAAGACTTTGATTAACTTTATTTTGGCTTTTTCTTACCTCTAATGAGTAAAATGATTAATTGAATAACACTCCCTGGCTTCACTATAGTTGATGGTCCATAACAACTCCCTTGGTTCTCATAGTTTATAATTTAGCTGTCAAAATATTCTCTAGGTTAGATCTTGGCAAGAAAGGTCTTGACTTCCCTTTTTTTTGTTGTTGTTAAATGAAGCAAAACTACTTTAACTATTTGTAAGTTATTGAAGACAGTTGAAAACATCCCACTTCAAAATATGTGCCTAGTCAATGTTAGGTAGTTACTATTTTGGGAGGCTAACAATGTAATATATCCTTTCAAAATATTTTAAACGTGCAACTTACCTTTGCTATGATTTCTTATAGGCTAGAATATACATATATTGTCAAAGATTTTCAGATGAGGGGAATGTCTCCACTGTGTACTAACAATAATTTTTGGAATACCTAAATTTAGCAAATTTTTTTTTTGTGATCAACAGCTGCTTGGGATTTTGAAACTTTTAAAAGTATTGTTTAAAAGTCCTATCTTTTAAAATGACTTTTCCTCTTCAAGATCTAGTGCAGTAAAATACATTTGGGCCCCGTAAGCATGAAGAAATACATTTCCTTCAAGGCAGGCTTCAGTTTTAATACTGCAGGACTCAGCTTTTGATCCTAGGAGTAGTTTTCCCCTCACATCCCTGAAGTATAGTTTTCTGTTTTCCTGGAGAGAACACATCTTTCCCATGTGTCCTAACTCTGTTTTATCCCACCAGTTTTGAAGCCTTTTTGGTAATTAAATTCAGGCATCTGTTCCTAGGCAATCCTGTTTTCAAGTGGGTCTTTCCTATTCAAAGCCAATTGAAGTCCTTTGCTTGATTGCAATTACTAATAGGTCGATACAGCTGTTGGAGTACTGCGGCTGTGACTCACGAGTCCTTCAAAAAAAGAGATCTTCTCTCACCTTTAAAAGCTTCCTGGAGGTTCAGGATAACACCTGAGTCCCATAGCAAGGGCAGCTTAGGAAAAGGTCTTGCCTCAGCTGTTTGCCCTGAGCAGATGGTTGCGTGGGGTGGGATGTATTTCACCATTCAGAAAAGCAGACCTGCACAAAGTGCCAACTTGTAAAAGCAACTCTCTTCTTTTCTTTCTGTAATTTTTGCACGTTCCTTGTAAATTATGCTGTTAAACCCAGTTGTATTTCTAAAGCTAATTTAGCCCACATAATGATTGTTTGGCTTGATATGGTTGTTCTTTTTTGTAATTAAAAAGATTTGATGAATTATGTTAGTATTCTCTTCCATTGCTACGCCCCTCTTCCAGTGTGTGGGTTTTTTTTAATTATTGAGTTCACTTTCTTAATCTTTTACACCTGATTTCAAGTAAAAAAAATTTCCTACACTGTTAATTTTGCATGTAAGTATCTCAATTCCTACTTTGGCATGGTAAGCATGTGTGTGTATATGCAACATTCCTTATTTTGTTCTTATTTTCAGTGGAATTTTGCCATAATTTCTGTGCATCAAAGGGAATATGTATTAAAGTATGAAGTCTGCATTGTTTCTATTAAGCCAAATCCTTTAAAGTGCTAACTCCTCTCAAACTCTATAATTTTACTGGTAACAGAAGATACTTATTTTAGCGTAGACCTCTGTATATCCCTGTCTTTCTATTCACTCGGATTACTAAAACAGTAGTCCAAGGATATCCCAACAGTAAAACTGAGTGGAAGAAAAGGTCCTTCATAAATGCAAGACCTTGTTACTATTTTTCTACAAAAATCTCCTAAATTTCCTATCAAAAAACCCTATATAAAATCCTATATTGTAAATACGAATTTCTACATGTGGGCCAAATTCTTATCCAGCTAAAATTAACATCCATGGCACTAGGGTTTATTAAAGTAATGGAAAGTGTTGCATAGATATTGCACACTGCAGAAATCCTTTTTAGTACTATAATAAAACATAAAATAAAACTGTCTGTACTTCTCTATGTCAAAACTGCCCTTTCAGTGCAACACCACTTCTTAAAAAACGAGGTCTGACTCTTGTCTCTGTAAAACTATTTTATGAGAAGATAATCTAAAAGTCTGTCCAGAGCTTGTCAGTAGAATAGGACTGCTGATAGCAAGACCACAGAGTGAGACACTAAGCCATTTTTCGACTCAAATTGGCAGATATATGGTACAAGCATGGACACTTGAAAGTTTTGTAGCAAAACTGAATGGAAAACTGTTGTCTTGAGTGGCAACGAGCATCACTTAAAACAGTACCTGAATTACCAGTGGGTTTTCACTGTAGGCTCAAGAAAAATTTCCTTGAGGATGGTTTTCAATGAACCCTCAGGTCTGAAGTGAGCTGATGAGATCAAGCTGTAACGCAAGTTCAGACACATGTTTCTTAGGCTTATTCACAGTGACATTACATTTCATTCCTCACCAGCAACATTTCCAAAGCAGTTTATGGTTCCTCCGGAGGACTGGCCGTTTTAACTGTGCCAGATTATGTCAGATGTGGGAACTCTGAGAGCTAAAGTGATGAAAACTGGAGAGCATGAATTTTCCAAAATCCACCAATTCGTTTCTTTTATGAATATGAAAACTTGACTGTGTCTTAAACTGTAACCATTTCAACTCTCAATTTACAATATTTAAATATTCAAGAGTTACCAACTGGGCTTTCCTATCTGGTTATTTGAAGAAGTCCACACAGAGTTGGTGTGATGAGTACTACTGTTGAGACAAAACATGAAAAGTCTATGTACAACATCTACTGGCAATGTGAACTTTACAGTTAATAAATTAGGTAGTACAAGGGTTATTTAGTCAGTAATTAAATGTAAGAGTCAATATTTAAGTCCAAGAAGAAGCCTTGAGAATCTTGATCTTGTTAAACTCCTATCTCAATTACACGATCAAAGACATTAGAAGTATTTTTCTGTGCAACTTTGTGAGTATCATTTTCAAAGTCACTGACTCTTCTTCCACAGGGAGTTTGATTGTTGACTTCAGTTGAAGTAAGTTTAGATCAACACTGAGCTATTTTGAAAAATCCTCCCTGATACTTTCTCTGAACTGAGACATCTGAATCTTTTGAGGTTAAGCCATCCTTGTTTTGGAGTCACCACAATGTTTTGCAATTCCTCTTCTGTCTCTTCTCAGCTGAAGTTATTTCAAATGGGAGAGAAAAAAAATTCCGAGTAATTTCATCTTCTTTTCTTTCTGTTAACGACTAGAATAAGCAGCAGATTTTGTGAAGTTGTGATCAGATTTGGCTAGCGATGTTTACTGTCTCTGTAAGTGATACAAATTGTATAATTCTTGCTCTTTGATCTTCAGTTTGGTTATGACAGGGAGAGATGGCATATGAGAGGTACTTCCTTGAGCTTTCGTTTTGGTTGGTTGGTTGGGGTTTTTTCACTACCACATATCAGTTTTTCCCCACAATGGCACCCAACACTGTGAGAAAACTATTAAAAAAGCTCCTCTCCTCTTAAGAGAGACCTTGTGGCTAAAGAAAAAGCATCCTTCTATCTGATTTTAGTGAGTGAACTGAAAAACTGTGACTGATATATGTAAGCTGGATTTGGAAGCATTGCCTCAGACACCTTTTTCTTACTTTGAATATAATTTTCTTGTTATACGTACAAAGTTCAGAAGGACTTCCAGCAGTCTAAGTAGTGGGAAGAAAAGTAGAAACTTCAGCAAGTTTAGAAAAAACATGTGGGATATTAATGGCTGTACTCACTGAGGTACGTTGTTGGTATTCATTTATTTGGAAACAATTCTTGGTATTAGAAACATTGAGGAGGGTGAAATTTTGGGGCTGGATCTTTGGCTGAGATAAACTAGTATAGATCTTTTAATTCCAAATATTTGAAATTGTCAGTGCTGAGCATATTGTGAAATGACATCTGTCATATGTAATCTGAAAAAACCCCACCACCTAAACACACAAACTGCTTCATTCTCATCTAATGCAAAGACAAACCTTATAAACCTGAAATGCTTACATCTATCAAGAACTTAGATCAATAATGTGCCTTCAGTATGGCTTATCTCTTTTTGTTTCAAAGTAAAGCCCACTTCCACATCCTTCTCTGTGGTACATACAAGCGCTGAATATTGAGCTTTTCTTTTTCTCCAGTGATTTTCTTATAATTTCACTCACCCAAACTCCCACTCATGTTTTTCTGTCATTTCTTACATTTCTCTTTAAGTTACTTAAATAATAAGAGGCACCTGTCTCCTACCCTATTAATCAGGCTCCTAGTATAACAGTTGTATGAATACTAAGACGCTGCATACTTGCATGTGTTCACCTTGGAATAAGTTCACTTTGATCTTGCCATGAAAGTTCACATTCTTTTTTTTTTAAAAGAAATTCTTTATATGCAAATGGACATTTGTGCTTAGCGTTTATTTTTATGAATGATAAATAACTGCATGAAAATGATGCAGTGCTTAGATATGCCAAGCATTTTTATGGAGCGGTATTCTAAGTAACAAATAGCTGATTTATGGCAACTGATATCCTTGAAAATTAAGGATATTTTTTTGACTTTCATAATATATTTAGAGGAGCTATAATCTACTGTGTATTATGCAAATTATTGGCATCCTCTTATCTTCTCTCTTTTTCCATTTGTAGCATGCTTCACGGGTGCTTCTTGGGTATGTGTGGGTGAAGGATAATTTGACTGCCCTCTAGCACTCCAGTGTCTGGTATTGCACAATCAGGGAATCTGGTGTCACATTAAGGCAATTCTTATAATATAATCAAAGTTCTGATGTTGTACTGTCCTTTAGATGAAACAAACTAATGAAATGTATTGACCCTCCTTGCGCACTTCTGAAGCAAAATGACTAAGCGGTATTGAAACTACATGAAATACATTGACATTGATTGTGAAGTCTGCGTTCCCAGAGTCACTTTGGTAGCTGATTAAAGTGTCACATTGACAATATAGCCTCTTTTGAACAGGAAATTAATACCAGCCTGGTGGCAAGGAACGTTCTTCCAGACTGTAGCTTGCACTATCACCAATCCTCAGAAATGAAGCAGAGGCTCAGCTATTCCAGTGTGGCATACTGCTTTTGCTGATTATAACAAATATATTGAAATTGCAACCACCACGAGGAAAAAAAAAAAAGCTTGTGACATTTTATGTTTATTCTCATGATTCAATATGCTTATTACTGATAGGAATTTCAACAAAGACTTAACATGAACTATGTGTTTTCAGTCAGTTAAAGCTCCATTGAAAGTAGGAGTCACATTAACTATGTCTTTCTAATCCATCTATCATCTGTTTGAATACATAAAAGCCTTTGTTTTACTATGTGGCTGATGTATGCTCAAGTTGGGGGAATTTCTGTAGATTGGGATATACAAGCATAGAAAAAAATGTGTGTGTGTTTGACAGACAGAGGGAGAGAAAATTATGTATTCAATGCATCGTGCAGTGCTAAAAAGGAAGGAATGAAGCAAGTGGAGCAGCAGCAGAAGCTTAAAGACAGGATCATCTCTGAGATCTCAGGGCCCGTTTCTCCATCCCAGGAGCACCCTTTATAAACAGCCTGGTGTAGGAGAAATTGAAGGAACGAAAAAGGAGCTGTGGCATGGGAAACAAATATTTATTCATTACTCAGTGAGAATCTAAGAGAAAATTATGCAGATGTAGAAAACAGACGGCAGTTCTATACTGGAAAGATCAAATCCTAGGCCTGTCACCATCTCGCAGTGCAGTTCATCCCTTTTTAAATGAAAGGAAGATGCATTTTTGAGCACTGCATTATTTCTTTCTTGAAATGAACTTTGCACCGTAGTTTTAGTGAACAGAGCTATGCTGGTTTATAGCAGCTGAGACTCTGACTCAACAGGCCATCATGTCCCCTTACACCTATTCCCAATTCTCAGCTGCCTCAAACAGCTGCCTCTCCTTCAGTCTCTGCAATCCTCCAAAGCTCTTTACCTTATAAAACTCTCACTCTGAGCGCAGCAGGTCACAGTTTCCTCTTCTAGGTCTTAGGCTGGCCACTCAATTCACATCACGTGAGCCAGCTGCAAGCCAGATTTCCTTCACGTCTCTGGGCAGAGTTATGGAGGGGAGCATGAAATGGGAAAGAACAGCTCTCCTATAAGATATGTAAGTGTGATGCTGGCGAATAGACTGGCCAAAGAAAACTGACCAAGGCTGGAGGAGTTAGGAGAGAAAAAGAGGTAGTAAAAATTCTTGCCTTGCAGTACAGCAGGGAAGTTTATTTGGTTCATTAACTTGTGAAAAAGTTTGGTGATTTTCTAGAAGGTATCACAGGAGTGCAAAGCAACAATATGGCCATTAATAATAGTGTTATTACAAGTTAACTGTACAGATAATTCCTACATATCTCTTTGCACATCCAGAGTCCAGCATTCTCTCTCCATGCACAGCTGCTCTGAGCTAGGGCTGGCCAGATAGCACCCCATGGAAAGATTTCTGTCAGAAAATGCCCAGCTGGGCAAAAAGGTAGTGTTTTATGGAGATGCTCTGACCACAGAAAATAAGCAGGTCTCTGATGGAACCAGCCACCCAGCAAGGAGTCAAAATCCTGGTGCCCCAACAGTCCTTGTGCCAGCCTCTCAAAGCCCGCGGTGTGTCCAGGGGACCAAAAGCCTTGGGCTCCCCAGATCCTAGGCACAAACTCCCCTGGAGTCCCCGACTTCCTTGCTGCCAGCCTGGCCCTGTGGGTCCTCCGGACGCAGGAGCATCCAGCTGCTTCTCAGCCTGCCCTGAAGGCTAATTCAGCTGGGAGTCTGGCAGTGCTGGCCTCGAGCTGCCCCAGCACCAGGGTACCTTGCTAAGCAGGATCACTTTGGGGGCTTTGATTCCTCCTTTGAGAGCAGTTTGGTGTTTGGGTTACCTGAGAGCTGATACCTGAAGGAGCCATAACTCCCGAGCCATTCCCAGGTCCGTCCCAGGATGGTGCAGCATCCCACTGCCATAAAGCAGAGCGATCTGTCTACCCTGCATTCAGTGTGGGTTGGGTGATTTGTTGGAGGGATCGAGAGGGTGGGAAGCCCCTTTCTAACTCACCTCTTCTGGAGTCTGTGGCTCCTTGTTCGGGAACATTGTTGTTACTTTCAGCGCTGCTCCTGCTGTTGATCTTGGCCTTTGCTTCTGTGATTTCTGTTCCCCGCTGCACTACTTAGGTGAACAATAAGTTCCCTTTCCAACAGTGGTCGGCCTCCTCTCTTACCCCTTGCCTGCAGGAATTTCTTTTGTTTGGTTTGATATTTTTAGTCACGCTGTGTTGTAATAATAAGAACAAGACCATGGGTATGCTAGATTCCAGCCTTCCTTCAGTTGCCATGGCTTGCCTTCGTGCGTTGTTATTGCTTTGGATGAGCTACTGCTGCTGCTGCGGCCCTGCTCCTTGATTTCTGCTTCTTTAATACTGTTCCCTGCCTTACTACAAAGTGAACAGCGGTGCTTGTTCTCTCTGTCTGACATCTTGAATCCACCCACGAACCCATTATTTTCTGTAACGGCCAAAACCGGTGTAGGAGGGGGAAAAAGATGTGAAATAAAAAAAATAAATAAGAATAAAATCCTGTGCACTTTGGGACTATTCTCTGCACTGTAGAAAGTGCTTTTGCACCCAGTTGGACATGTAGATCAGGATGTGACCCTAAGCTCTGTGTTTTCACTGTACCCAGGACATGGTGTGCTGAGAATGGGGACACTAAGAGGCCCTGAAGGTCAGACTGAAATCTCTGGTCTATAAGAAATTATTTCCTGTTATTGTCTTAAAAGTTGAATGAAGCTATGCTGGTGAGACCAAATCATGGATGTAGTCATGAGAGCCATGTACATGTGGAGACAAAGTCCGAGGGAAAAATAAACAGACAACATCCCACTCTGCTTGTCACCCTATAGCCACGGAAGTGCTGCAAGGGGCACAAGCTTGGTAGAGATAACCAGGGATTAAGATAGGCTTTGCCAGCAGCTTTGGTGAAGCTCTAGTGTCTGATGGGAGTTTCAAGCTGCTCTGAACCCGCAATGCTTTTTATAACTGCTTATTTCATGCTATTGATAAAACTACCTTATTAACTTTTGTAACATACCCTTTCACTCCTAATTATTTCCTCTTCCTCTATGCTTTCCATCCTTGCTTCAGTCTGACAAAGGGAATCATTAACAAAAATTTGAACATTCCACATCTAAGAAAGTTCCCCCAAAGTACTGCTTTTCAAATTTTTCCTCTCTGTGATTTTAACTAACAGAAATG
This sequence comes from Cariama cristata, assembly GCF_000690535.1. Classification (NCBI taxonomy): domain Eukaryota; kingdom Metazoa; phylum Chordata; class Aves; order Cariamiformes; family Cariamidae; genus Cariama; species Cariama cristata. The sequence continues at coordinate 62,495 of NW_009617540.1, read as the reverse complement.
AAAAGGCCACTGGGCTCCTGGCCCAAAGTAGGGAAGCTTTGTCTTCCTAAATTTTAGGCTGAAAATGGTTAATTTTACCAAGTCAGTAATTTATCCTTTTAAAATGTATTTTCTGAACTAATGAAGCACTTTGAATACTTCAGTAGAAGGGAACAAATAAACAAAACTTGTCTGACCTACTGCTGAAATCCCTTTCATAGGACTTACGGTATGTAATCTGGATCACATCCTCCTGCCCGTCTCCACAAGCTGGTCTTTCATATTTTATTTTAAAAACAGAGAATTGGATACTCTCTTCTTTTGAAAACAAGTAAAACAATCCATATGTATATACATGTATAAAATATCTACATATCTACCTCTTTCTGTATATGTGTGTGTATACATATATACGCACATATATATAAAATAAAGAACTGCCATCTGATTTTTTCCAGCTGCGGTTAGTCATTCACCTTACAGTACAAAGCCCTTCCCTTTATATGTAGGTGCAGGCTGCTGTAAGTCTTTTGGCTCTGTTTTTAGGATGGTTAGCGCAAAAGGGTAGCTATTTCATCTATGTAATTCTTCACCTTTTGCACTAAGGGAGCTTCCTTGGAGAAGACTATAATATTTTACTGATTACTCTTGTAAGCAATCCAAAAATCAAGGAATCTTATGTAGTTTTCTTTAATGCAGTCTGGATGATGAATTTATATCTATATATCAGAAACACTGTCTTCTGCCCTACATTACTAATGTCAGAAAATTGCCACTATATAATTCATCAAAGTATTTCTATAGACTCCCCCTTTATTATCTCTTCTCTTGCAAACGGTATAATTTGCCTTCATTCTATGTCAATGAGAGGAACTTTAGTCTTGGATACTGCTGTATAAGGTGCTGTACACATTAAAAGAATGGCAAGGTAAGGAGGGGATGGGCCTGGATAAAATATAGATTAGGAGCTATTTATTAGCAACTGCAAACATGGCAACAAAATTCTTTTTAAAAGCAGCTTGAAAATTTTGCTTAAAACAGTCATATAATGAAAGTCTTTTTCACTGTAGCTGTTTTAATCACAATTATTTCCTAGAGTTTCTTTTACACTAAAGAGTATAAGCTAAATTATACTGCTTTAGGAATGTGCGGAGCCGTAAAGTGAATTTAACTGTGAGAAAGTCTCAATATCTCATAGTCATATTGTACCTTTCACCCTAGAATATCCTAAAGTACTTTTCACATGTAAAAAACTGATATGTAATTGCACCTGCTTCAGATATGAAATGCAGCAGTTGTTTAATGGTGTACAGAAACACTAGACAAGGGTACGAGGCCAGAAATTGAGGAATACAATATCCAGCTGAAAATCCAGGTGGGATTTAGGATGGTAGGATGTAATTGCTTCAATTAGAATTTTGTGAGAATAATATATTTAATAGGTGCAATTCCTGGCCCTGTTGGAGTCAATGAGAACATTGCTGTTGATTACAAATGAGGTTGGAATTCCTCTCATATCTCTACCTTTATGAAAAGTTTAATGAAATACTGTAGTCAGAATTATTTGCAGGATCTTGATTTTTTTCAGCTCCTTCAGAAGAATTGGCTTGATCCTCAGTCCAGCATTATAGCTATGAAATCTCATTAAGCACCTGTTTTACACCCGTAAAAGTGAGAGGAGAATTGGATCCAGCATCTCCTGTGGCCTTTCCCACCAGTGTGGGATATTGGTTCATTCCAGCTCAGATAGAAATGTCAGCTGCAGAATCAGCCTGACGCACACAGCTGTTCCATGGAGGTTTCCAGTAAAAAAGTAATTTCCCATACAAGTACCCTGGTTGATAGCTCCTATGCTGTGCTGATCCTGTCAGATCTCACGTGGTAAGGTTTTATGACTGTAGGCCATGTTTTAAAATATCAAATGTTTCTTTTTGGTCACTGTAGAATGTTTCTAGGTAATGGGGAGGAAAGGACTGTGATTGCATAGATGCACAGGAAATATAAGCTGTGAAGCTTCATATATTTCTGTGGTGAATAAGGAAAATATTTTATTCTATCTGTTCTTCTCCCCTTTCCCCTCCCCTCCCTCCTTTTTTCGCCTCAGTTCTTCTTTCAGTATCAGAAGGGTTTAATGCTAGTCTTAATGAAAATCTTCTATTGATTTGGTTTAGATACTGAGCTATGTAATGCAAATACCAATCTGTGAGCCATTCACTTCCCATTAGACACGTGTCCTAAAGTGCAAAAATAAGAAGAAAAGGTGCAAAAGAGTATGCCCAGATCTCCCACTCCGCCAAGAACATATCTACAGGCACGTGCCTCACATCTGGACTTTGGCACGGCCTTACCCTATTGCAGCTACATGGTTTCTGAGCCAAACCTTCTAAACCTGAGCTACCCATCCAACCCAGAGCGTGGACAGAAAGAGTCTATGGGTGTCTGTGCCTGTCACTGTAGACATGTCCTGAAGGTCCTCAACACAGCTGGGATGGTGCAATGGAGACTTGAGCCATCTTGAATGAGTAGCTGTGGATCTCCTTGATTTGGGGAATTTGCTTGCCCAACGTCAATTGGGCATAGTGGCTCAGTGTCACCTCCAGATCTTGCTGTGCAGAAGTATCTATGGGTGGAGCAGGTGTATGTGAAGTACATTTTTCTTACATAACATCTGCTCTGGGGATGGGATTTCCATGCACAACAAAAGAGTGAAAATTTCTGTGGGGAGGCTCCAGTTAGAGAAAGCCAAAATTCTTTGCATTATGCTCTCCCACTGCATCGCAGCAGCAGAGGGAACTTGCAGCAGAGTGAACTTGCAGCAGCGAAACTGCTGTGACTTTCCAGGCATATCATACGAATGCTCCAAACAATACCCTAAAATTGATCCAGCAATATCCCATCCAGATACTCTGGGAAGGGTTCATACCCTCATACTACATGAGCAGAGCTAGAGGCTTTCAGCACTTTCACTGAAAGAAGAAGTCAAAGTGAGCAGAAGCCGTTATCGAGACACCAGCAGCTCTCCCCAGTTCCAACTGGATGCCGTGTGCTCAGGTCTTACCTCCATGACATTAGTCAAGCCCTGTGCCTCAGCACAGCTCCAAAGTCCTGCCACAATGTGAGGGAAAAGACATTTTCTTTCTTGCCCTCTAAGATAAACACAAAATTTTAAAAAGTGATTTACTTGAAAACTGCTACCTATTTTTTCTCATTTCATGCCCCAGCTTGCTTCTAGGTTGTTGCTGTGATTTTTTTTTTTTTTTTTAAAGCTCCTAACACATGGGCTCTTTCAAAAACACCAAGTATTTCAGATAAAACTGCTCTCAGCCTACGGCATAAAATGTAGGGCTACATGAAAGTAAAAAAGGATGAGAGCTTTTCAATCAATTTGATGAAAAATTTAAGTTAATTAAAAGAATGCTCAATTTTTCCCTAGAAGGCGACACTGATCTTTATTATTAATGCATACCAATGTTTCATAACTGTGCATAATAATGGCCTGTAACATCAGGCACAGCTTCATCCCCAGCTTAATTTGTTACAAAATCTTTTTTGGTGTTCTTAAAGCATGCCCTTTGCCACTGTATCCCTGATGCTCTTGGGCTAATTCCCAACTCCTAAAGGACGTCTTATTTCATGCTCACACCTGAGAATTAATTTATCAGATTGTTTTTTCAGTTTAAACCTTTTTAAAAAATAATAAAAAAAATTAAAAGGCATATAGAGACACTGCACTGCTTGGCTTTCATATTACTTTTTAGTATTCATGTTCGATTAGTGGAAATAGCAGTACAGGAACAAATATTCTTACAGGCTGGAGGTGTGGTGTAGGAAAAAAGGAACAGAAACTGGTCTTTGAATGACAGACACCTAATGTTTCATTTTCTTCCATGCATGTAAATGAAGTATAGTCTTTCCAAGTAGATGGGGGGGACAGATATACTGAAGCAGTATCTTGGAAAAAAAGGTAGCTAAGTATGCCTCCATTGCTGTTGTTTTTCACAGGTAGTGCAGTTAATTTAACTCAAGTTGGTAAAAATTTATATTTTACAGTTGACAACTAAGGTCCAGTTCCTGTTCTCCACTGATACCTGCTTACAAGGAATCAGAGCACTCCTACCTTGCCTAAACTTCATCCCTTTTTTCATCAAAACCTAGACACTTCCCTGAAGGACCTAACTAAGGAGCCATCGGGCAGTCTAGCACTTTCCAGATTAATTGAGGTAGATGCTTTTGCAGAGTGTAGTTTGGATTTTACATGACCCAAATAGCCGTTGTGTTTAGGGAGTTTAAGGTGATGAAACTTCCCAGTTAGGGACCTTATTTAATGCCTTACTGTAGGAGGAATGAAACTATGCCAAGCTATAAATCTAAACTGATCTAGGCATGACATGCAAGTATCCCTTTGTACTGGGGGAATACAGGTGAAAGTAGCTTTAGCAGGCAGGTAGAAGCAGATCCACAGTCTATAACTGTTACTGGACATTCAGCTCATCATATAACAGGGAAGAACTGGCACCACCTTGAAAGGCTGTAATTATCATGGCTGCATCTGTCTCCATGGCTATGCAGAGTTATTTTGGTCTGGGAAGCCACTACTGTCCAGATTCCTGTGCTACACTTCCAGTGTGCTGGCTGCAGGCATTGACAAGTGATAATGGCCAGGTAAATGATCAGTGGTGACTTGTGAACCCCTGTCTAATTTGTCTGTCTATATCTCTTAGAAGAGGAACCATCATCTCTGCACCTATTAGTCAGGTTGAAATCTTAGCAAGTTGATGTTATGCAGTCTTAGTCCTCTATTCCCCCTTTCCCTCATCTCTTCCAAATGCTTTTATACACTTTTACTGCAATCTGATAGAAATTATACTGTAAGTCCTTGAAAACAGTCACTGTCCTGTAATTTTAGGTTTGATCATAGTGTAATGGGGGCTCTGTTCTGGCCAAGGTTTTTGGGAACTAACATAACATATCCATTCTCTCTTCTACTTTAGTACTGCAGAAGCACTTAAAGGCCCCTGAGATTGGTACTCCCCATGCTGTCCCAGGAGAAGGTGCAGGGGATGGACCAGTCCCGAACCTGAGCATTTTGCAGGTTAAGTGGATATGAAGTGCAAAAAGACGCCATCATTACTAAGCAAAGATATAAAAGGAAGTCCTTGGGGTAAAAAAAGGAGGAATTTTTGAAACTTCATCTTTTAAAGAACCAAACTGAAGGCTGTTTTCTTTTTTTTTTTTTTTCCTGTATATTCTTTTTACTTCTAACATACAAACTGTAACAAATACAGAGGAGGGTAAACAGAGTATTTATTTTCCCCTTTAATAAATATGAAACAGATGTGCAGGCCCTCGATGAGGAAGAGAACCAAAGGAAAGAGAGTGCGAATAAAAGTAAATTCTAGGTTACATAACATTTATCAAGCTGATGGAAAAAGCCAAGCTGGGAGTTGAAAGCAAGATTTAATGACAAGAAACGGTGATAAAAAAGTTCATAGTGGTTGAGTTTTATGGTAAGGCTTGTAGTCAAGAGTCCCCTGGCCAACTGTCTGGTTGTTACTGGCTACACATCAATATACCCAGGGCCCTGCCCCAACCCTTGCTTGCTGTTTCAGCAGAACCCAGGAGCTCTGGTGTAGCCATGGCAGAGTGGGGAGGAATTCGCACCCTTTGCAAGCTGCTTCCATAGCGTGGGTTGTCTCATCCTTCTTCCCAAAGAGCATAGTGGCACGCTGCACATCAGGGATTAGTAGGAGAGGCTTACACACAGAGCTAGTTGAAATGCCCATTCACTTCAGCTGACACTTGCATTGGAAACTTGCCACTTTACCAAAAAAAAAAAAAGCTCTCTCTTCCAGGGGAGACTTTCTGGTTCGGCCAGAGGCTCAAGTTTAACAGCCTTCTCCATCCCTAATGACTGCTCTGACCCCAAGTGGGTAGTTATTCTGGGGTAGGCTTCCTCAATCTGTTCTCTTGGAGCTTTCTACTTTGCATAAATAATTGAGCATTCATTAAAGCAGGGTCTTGAGCCTGGGTTTCCCACAGCTGAGGTGAGTGCCCTGACCACCACACTATTGATTTTCCTATACCAACTGATCAATATTTCATTGATCTCATTGGCACTAATTGGCATAGGGCGTGCCCACGGGATGCCCAGTGAGAACAGGAAACATACGTAACCCCTATGAAAATAATACCATGTATTATCCAGCAGCAACAGCAAACACTGCTCTGTAAGACACATATGTGTCTGGCATACCTTCAGGTATCTCGTCTTGCGTATGATCAAACCACCTCCCTCTAACCGTTCCAGTGGAAATGGCATTGTCATTCGACATGATAAGCAATAATTGTGTATCTTCAGTAAAGACAACATTTCTGCCTAATCATGAAAAGCACAGTTGAGCTACAGTCTGAACTGACTCAATTTATGTAACAAGATTCTGCTGTGTTTGCCCAAATTGGCATAGTTCCTTTCCAAGGGACTGAAAAATGATGGCAAATCCAGCATGAAGCCTGTTATTACAGGAAGTGTAGGGAGTAGCACAAGTTTATTGTCAGCCTTCAAGTGTGCCTTTAGGTGGTCACCACATCCTGAGATGCTGCTGATAGAACGAGATGACATATTTCTGAAGGCCTGCCAAAAGATTCAAACAGACAATATTGAAGACTCTTAGTCTGCTTTTCTTAGCAGTTTACTATTTCCTTTCAGAACGAATATGCAATTACGATGCTGTGAAGAAACCCACAATATAATGAGGGACAGTGAAAAAGATTAGCCAAGGCAGATAAAGTCTTGTAAAGACTATCTCTTTGGCACCTTTGATACCAATTATACCATGACATCTCAAAAGGAAGTCACCTGTCTTAGCTGAAGCAAGTTATCCGAGAAAATCTAACAAGTATTTTTTTTTGTTCATTGTGCAATGAACATACGCAATGATATAATAGTAATTTCCCTGGTATAGCAGGAAAAAAATTAAGTAAAATTAGCTTCTCAACATGAAACCATTATGAGCTGTAATTTATTTCAGAAAGTGGAAAGTGTTAGGGAGAAAAGAAAAAAAAAAACAAACCACCCTTTGCTGATAATTTGTTATGTTCTGGACCCAGTAAATGACCTTATACATATGGACTTAAGTATACTCAGCGGGTACAATATATCTAAAATGACATAGAGGATTGAGCCTAATTGATATCATTAGAGCCCTGGTCCTTTTACACTTGGCCTTTGAGATGTTGGTGTTACCAAGAAAGCTGCTTTTGATTTATTTTGCTTTTCTTCTTCATCCTTTTGCTCTCTCTCTCTTTCGCTCTCTCATTTCCCCCCCCCTCCTTCTCTCAAGTTCTGCTCAAAGGCCAGACCTGTGAAGGTTAGGAACTCATGATCCGATCCAAGGGCTGCAATGCTACAGATTGCAAATTCGTTTCTGAAGTGATAACTTCTAACAAGAGGCACTTGGTACGTTTACCAGTGTGCTTCTTAGGGAAGAAAAAAAAAAAAAGGAAAAAAAGGAAAAAGAGTGCAATCGTATGGATAAAATACCAGCCACATTTATTCTAGGTGACTCTCTTAGAGGTTTAACATGTTCTTTATCTTTAAAGGGGATATTATTTTCCAACCTGTAGCAGAAACCTCAAAGCTTCCAAACGAACTTATAAAGTAGCCCATGCGTCAGGTTTCAGACAAAATATTCTCTCCTGCTTTAATGAATCTCAGTATAATTGTCCCTTGCAAATAACTTGGACTGAGTAGTTCTACGGAATGAAAGCAAACCTAACAATCTTAGTTTGATAGTAAGTTATCCCTTACACCTAGCTGAAAAGGTCTAGTTCAAAATTGACTTTGTTAATTATGCTTACAGGTTTGATGGTCATTTAAAAATTCTTGATCTGTCATAAAAGCCCAAAGGTCAAGAATCCAGGACAGTCCCAGCAGTGCCCAAAGAAGTAAAGTGTACACAGCAGAGTACAGATTGGTGCGGCTTACAAATTTTTCACTTGTCTTCATTTTTAAGCAGTGAATTATATTTAAAACCACATTATACACTCTTCCCTTAAAAATTCTACCGTAAACATGATACAATTCATTTAATCTTCTGTTAGTGTTTTACAGATACTCTTATACAAACCCTGAAAGTTGTCATTGACTTTGTACAACATCTTCTTTATACACATACACAAACTATGTTTATGCATCTAGCATTTTTCAGGAATGTTTATGTGTAACAAATAATAACATAGTACAGGAGAGAAGAGTGGTATATGGTCTTGTACGTAGAAAGCTGGCAAGCCTCAGAACTTTGAAAATTGGAAGATATTCTTTATTAATTGACTCTTGCACGTCTGTGCCGAAATCTATGAATGGTATTTTGTCCCTGAAGTACATTGAATGCAACAGCTATACTTCTAGTAATAGTGGGCTACTAATTGTATTAGTAATTATATAATGGAGTGGTCCTGTGCAAAAAGAATAACTACTTCAATAGACTTCTATTCTATTTGTTCATTTACAGATAATCTATGTTTCAATATGGTCCAGGCAAAATTGCCTGTTTAGCTGTGGCAAATTTGTTTTTTCCCCATACTGATCAAATGCAGGTTCGCCTGAGACTCAGTTAAAATGCATCTTCAGATATTCATTGAAAATGAATGAGATTTAATCACTTGAAAGAACCTTTAGTAAACAAGAGAAAAAGAAAACACATATTGGAATTGGTAATAATAAATCTATCTACGTAGAAGCCAATTTTACCTGCATTTTAACTAAGTTAGCCTGGGCCTGATCCAGTGGTCTCTTAAGTCAGTGGATCCTGAGTTAGACCATTACTTCAACTCAAAAGAGAAAGGCACAGGTTCCAGACTACTCAAGGACAGCAGTTTCCTTTCTTTGCTGATTGGGCTGGAAATCACAATCAAAGAAAGCTTGTGTATTTTGTGATCTCATTATGGTGAGTAACTGGCTCTTCTTGAGAAGCAGTTGCCGCAGAGTAATGGGGATTGGTATTCAAGTGACCTTGCATCCTTAAGCCAGCACCCCCAGTTGCTGATGATAATCAGAGACGTAGACACCTTTAATGCAATTGTTCTGGCAAGTCCAGCAAGTATCAATGCAAGCACTGGAGCTGGAAGGACTGTATAATGGTCTGAGCGTGGGTTCAGTAGAGGGGAGGCTTCTTAGAAAGGGGAGTGGAAGAGAGAGACAGAAAATATTTTAATTGGAAACATGCAATCAGAAATAAAACCCTGCCCTACATCCTTTATTCATCTGCTAATTGAAAATGGGAGACTTGTGAACCCAAAGTGCCTATAAGCACATCCATTGCCTGCTCATTGCTGTCCTCAGACAAGCAGAACGCTATGGCACACACTGTGAATGGAGAGCAAAAGGGCAGAACAATTAAAAGGAAAAATGCAAAGTACGGTTCTTGAAATGTCATGCACGTTAGCAGCACAAAATGCCAGTTGGGTTCCTCACCATATTTCCTGCATCTTTGTTTTCCTTTCTTCTTTATTTTTTATTTTTGTCTTTTCTTAATTTTTCTATCTGTGCACGTTGGAAGGCAACTGTGGAAGCAAGGCACACACAATTGTTGTAAGCATGACTTCGCCACCTCCATTCTTTTGTTGCATTTACCCCACCATCATCTCACTTCCCAAATGTCTGCCCATGGCCCCCCCCAGCACTGCCACCCGCACAATGTCTAACTCAGTAAAATCACCCTGCACCATTAACAGCCATTACCAGCTAGCGTGTTTTTACGGTCAGGGAGCATTCTTGCTTAGGCCTCCCTCTGGGCTCAGATCACATAACTATAAATTTACCCTTGAGCCTCTCGTTCCTTGCTGGTTTGCTACATCCTCAGGCCTTCCTTTCTCCTGCACTTTTTCCATGCTTTTCTCTTGTTGGCATATGTACCTTGACCCAACCAACCTTGCGCATATGCAAGATACAAAAAGTTCACCAGCTGTGATCAACAGTAAATAAATCTTGATGCCAGTATTAAGTTACAGCAATTTTATCCTCTCTCTTCCCTTCCCCACCCCTTCATCGATGGGAAAAGAATATGAACTTGACATTTGCTCACTGAAAGCAGATGGATGAGGTAGGTCAGCATTAGGTGTAACCCTAGCACTGTTTCTTTGGGTTTCCTGAAGGATGGAGCTAAAAGAATTCTCCTGGTGGGTCAAAGGCCACATTAGTCATTTGCTTAAAGAAGAACTGTGCAGAATTAATCAAAATGAAACACAGGTTTTCATGTCTCTCTCTTATTCAGAATCTCTCGGTCCTTTTTTCCATTCCTCTTAGAGGAAGCAATATATTTTATCCTTTTACACCTTGTCCTGCAGAGGTTTTGTTCGGAGTGGTGTCACAGGCCTTCCCCTTCTGTGTAGAAAACCATTTTAATCAGGATAAAGCCTCCATGTGATACTTGTAAAGGTCATCTGAAGCTGGTGTGTTAGTACCAGTGCAACCATAAAAAAAAAGACTCAACCCTTCATGAAGAAGTTTTGAGTTGAAAAGAATGATTCTATTCACTGCATTTTTTCCAACTTAAAAGGAAAGTTAAAAGAGCAGCTCTAACACTCAGAAGCAAAAAACTTTACATATTTTGTTTCACTATAACCTGAGGAGAGCAAACTATTCAGGGAGAAAGTCTTTCATTCTCGTTTCAAGAGCTATACCCCAAAACTGATTAAGAGCCTGACCTTACCATAAAACAGGTCACAGTAATATTTTTAGGGGTTTCTTTTTTTTTTTTTGAGGTTGTTATCTTGGTCAGGGAGGTACCAAGGTATTTATGGTTTACAGTTTAAATCATCTCACAAAGGAAAAAGTTTCTTTGGACTGAAAGCTTTCGGCAGCAAACTTTCACCTGCTATGTGAACTGCTCCCACTATTTGACACAGCTTGCCTGTAAAAGCTTAAAATAGTATATCAGGATTTTGGTTTCTCTTGATATTCTTTTCCATTCTTTTCTTCTCCTGTTTTTCAAATGCTGGAACTTCCTATTCATGATTCCTGAAAACACATTAATAATTTAGTTGGGATTTGTGAGATTGGCATACAGGAAAGGACAAAACTTTGTTAGTCTTCCAGAACTTCCATGGACCTTAGCTGCTTCCACAGCCATGCCCAGCAGTCTGAAATACACTTCTTCACCCAGTACTGCAGCAAAGTCATCGCAGGCATTCTAGAAACTGGCTTCTCCTTGTTAACTCAGCTGTAACCCAGTTGAATTTCTACTGTCCTGCAAAATAATCCAGTTTATTCAAATGCATTTACAAAGCAAACAGCAAAACCACCCACTGTCAGTTGCTCACACATTGGCATATGCACGCACAGACACCTTCAGCAGCCCATATAGCACTGACAGTATGCACAGCTGTTATATTTTACGCTATTTGATGCTCAATAATTAGCGCCTGTTAAAGAAAAAAAGAGAGATGCCACACTACCTTGCAACAAATAGCAGGAATCAGTATGTCCAATTTATCAAGACCTACTGCTGAAAGGAAGATTCCTGTTATAATTTCACATGATGTTGCTGTCACTATTACACTTGTCAGCACTATGATATCAACAAAAGACTTCTAGTATATCTAACAGGGAATGACTCTTCTCCAGATTCACTGAAGGGAGACAAGAAAACCACACAGATGCTTGGTATTGTCTTATTTTAATTGGGGTGGTTTTTTTGCTGTTGTTGGCATTTTTGTTGATTCTATTTGGTAAAAGAAATGGATTGAGGATTGAACTCCCCAATCACTTTCAGAACTGCAAAAATTTTGTGAAAAGAAAACCATTTAAAATTCAGGAATGCAATGTATTTGGTCATGTCCTTAGTGGTGTCCAAGGAGCAACTAGCCTGGCTGCAGACTGGTTCTGCAGGTGGTGTAAACTGGTTTGCAACTCTGTTCTGATTAAGAGCTTTCCATCAACAAAAACAGGGGTGTTGCAGAGAAGCCATGCATGTTAACCTCCTGCCAGGCTTCAAGATAACCCAACAGTATGTGTTAGAGGAATCTGCAATCTTTTCTAACGTGTTTTAATTGCCTGCAGCTTGCCAGAGAGAGCATGGCAGGCAAAGCATGCTGGAGGGTAGCCATGACTATCAGGGGTCCTCAGCCAGGTTATAAGAAGGCAAAGAGACATTAGAATGTCCCCAGCACCAACTGGTAGTTCCTTAGCCTCAGAGAGATTCACGTGAGGCAAGGTAAACTATGTGTAAGGCAGCCTTTCACCAACAGATCCTCATGAAACTTCTAGAACAGAGGAAAGGATCCAGCCTGTGGTATATCCAGACACCAATAAATAAATATGCAGACACTGGATTATGAAAACCAGAAATGAGACCTGAACGTGTGTCTGTTAAGAACGTAATCTGCAGACCGGCTAGATTTTGTGTGTGTGCATTCTTGCAGACAAATGAATTCTGTTGGATGAATTTGATGGAAAACAGACATGTCTTAATCTATGCACTACATGCATTTAAGCCCCATGGATTCAGTATCAATTAGATGTGTTGAAGTCTCCCTAGCAGCAAAACCTTTCTGATTATCCACAATGGTGCCTTCCTGGGCTTCTATTGTTGGTTTCATTCCCTTGTTTTATTTCTCACCCTAGCCTGTTGTATTGTACTTGCATGTGCAGAGATGCTATAGGTTACTTTTTTTTAGGAATCCTTTTTCAGTGGTAATATAAAAGTTTAGTGTTCTGGTTCTGCAACTTTTGCTTGCATTGGAGCAATACTGTTCAGCTTGATATTTGCAAATTGCTTTAAGTCTCATTGCCAATCGTAAACTTTCAAAAATTATGAGATTGGCTTAGAAATCATGAGTCTTTTTTAAAAGCAATTAGTTTTGTAAGTTCTGGCACAAAAGAAACACTTAGTTCCTTATGATTTTTTTTCATAATTTACTGCCAGTTTCAACAGATTTTCCTGTAGCTGTAGTTTCTTTGGTGGATGCTCTTGTGCCTAATACTGTCTGTCCCCATGCTTGTGCTTTTCCCTTAGGCCACTGATAGGAAGAACACACACAGTCACTCCTATGCAGCCACCTGTTTTCACAAGGCTCGTTTGAACATCATTATTTTTGTCAAGCATGTCCTCCTCTTTCCCCAGCATAAACACCTTCTGATCACATAACATTTTCTCTTTGGAAAGTAGGCTATAAAAATTAACAGATGTCATAGTCATCATTTTTTTGCCCTGTGGATTCTGAATCTTACATTTAAACTTGATTGATGTTTTCGGATCTGATGTTTTCAGTTACCTGTGTAGCTGTGAGGACTAGAAAAGTAGGTTTCTGTCTTTCAAAATCAGTCTGAAAATCCTATGATTCTCTGACTTGAGGACATGAAGAAGACTTCAGTACTTTCAAGAAAATCACAAATAGAGTGGTAACATTTGTAAGCCTGCAATTCTGAGCTCCATGTAGGCATGTGATTCACCAGCCAACATCGATGTGATTCCCTAGTACTGCCAGTTAAATCAATGATGTTTTGTTGTCAGGAGGCAGCCCCCTCTTCCATGTGTGTAATCTCTCTCTCAATATGCGGACCACTGCAGGTTATTCATATGCTGTTGAGTAGCACTATTTCTTCCCCTTATATGGGAATAATTTTGTCCTTATGTTTAGGAGGCAGAGCAGGATACTGGTCACTGCATGGATTTCTGAACTGCCTTTTTAGCAGACTTCCCAATGTCTAGTGGCTAACTAAGGTTTTGTAGTTGTGGGCTACGTTTCATGTACATTTTGTGGTGGCAGCAGCTAGCACTTTCCTCAAGCAAATGTTACAGATGGCACTTTTTATGCTTGGAGTGGAGTAAGAGATGTAGTCACCCCCTTGGCTAGCACACAGTGTTCCCTTGAAGCGGTGGACCGCAAGGCAGTATGAATGGAGAGAAGCACATTATCCTCTTGTTGTTTGTCTCATGAAGAAGCAGTGCTTCCTCTAGCTTTGCGCCACACAGGTCACGGTTTGGTGATCTACGTGAGGAGTTAGTCTGTGTCACTTGAAATATAGCCTGCATTTCAGATTTAACACGTGAATATCATACCTAAAGTGACCCTGCATATATGCATCACCGATTCAATAATTTTGTGAGTTATTCTGACAAACCTGCTATCTGGCTTTCCCAGGGACCTCTCCGTCCTGGCCCATGGACTCTCATTTCCACTCCTGACATACTACAGCATTATGGTACACTTGGTACTTTTGAGATCCGTTGTGTTTCCTACCTGCTTAGAGACTTTATATTCACAGAATATTCCTTAGTATCTTGTTCACATAATTCGAAATCTTGCTGCAAATTCATGCAACCGAGCAGGTAGAACTCTTGCTTTCCTTTCAGGGTGAAATTTGGCCTTGAACCTGCTCAATGTGCAAACACTTAGGTAGTCTGTAAATCCCCTCACCCAAAGGAAACAAAAGGCCTTGGAGTTTCCATTAAGTTCTTCTTTCACTCACCTCAGAAAGGAGCCTGCCTGCTAAATTAAGGATCAGGTCATTCTGTCTCAATTCATCATATATGTTTTTCCATCTCCACATCACAATTGAAGATATATATATAAACTAACAAAATACGTCTGATAATTATAATTGAGTCAGAAGATGTTAGCAGTCAATGGTTAAGAATTATATATCTAAGCAACCATCCGTCATTCCAATGATTTCAGCATTTTTAAAAAAAATCAATGAATTCTAAACATCTAAGTACTGTTGCTGAGCATATGGCTGTGCAATGACCTGTTTGCAAAGCCACGTTAAGAGAAATATATGAGCTGTGCACTCCTTAGGGAATGGCAATACAATAAAATGCGGGTATTTGTATAAAAGCTAATCCTCCCACAGAGTTACGTCAATTAAGTACAGTTCAGGATAATAAAGAAAATATAGTGTTATCTGGGCCATATATTACGATCCCCTGGTTTAAAAAATTGCTGCGAGGTCAGTATTTTTAGTACTTGTTACTTATTGCTAAAGTGCTCCCTGAGTTTTGCTGTCTGTGTCTATGCATCTGTGTGTGTGTCTTTTTCTTTTTCACTGGCCTGTAGTGGCCTTGGAATGGGGAAAAAAGCGAAAGGAATCAATAATGCCACTTCTTTAAATACCAAAGTGAATTTAGTGTGTGTGAATAGTGCCAGATTGACAGCCTGGAGAGCTAAAGGCCTACTGTTACCCACCATGTGCAGCCAAGAGCTGCACAAGCCTCTCCCGCATTGCCTTGCTGTATTACCACAGCTTTGACCTAGCTGGGGACAGTCTTCCCTCCTTGTAACTGAACCTTTTGCTTCTATTCTGAGGCTACCAGCAAATTAGTTCCAGTTGCAGTGGTAGTATTATATTGGGGAGGAGAGGCATGGTTTGGTTTTCATTTTGAGGTTGACAATTTCCAATAGGAAATGGATATTTTAATTTGCTTCTCTGTGTTTTAGTAATGAGTTGCTTGCTTTTAATAGTGTAGCAGAAAAAAACCCACACAAATAAGAGGGCCTAGTTTCTCATGGTTCAAGCTACACATCCTTTTTCCAGGAGTAAGCAAAGGCTGAATATTTTTATTATTGCTCAGATTACGTGTAGTCCTCTGATGAATGGCTAGACATATTAGTGCCAGTTTAAGCTTACTTTTCTCTTTTGATGGGACAGACCTCTGAATACAAAGCTACAGATCAAAGTGAATCTTACAGTTCTCTGTCATGTAACAGAGCAGTTCTTCATCTCTCTTTCTACAGACCCAAGGTCATCCTCGCAAGCCTTTCCCCTCTTGGTGTTTCAGTCCCCCTGCCACTCAGTGTCACCTTGGACTGCCAGGAAAGTCTTTATGAACGCCACGTTGTTCCAATACTGCTGTTTGAGAGGTGGCAACAGACACAGGTGCTTTATTTAGGGTGGATTTACCATGAAATCGAGATGTTCAGAAATTGCGCATGGGATTTTCATTCCCAACATCTGGAAGTCTGTAAAACACAAACCAGCCCCCAACAATAAACTCAAAATCTTGGGCCTGTCCAAGGCATGCCTATGCCAACGCATACCTACCTCCTTACCTCTAGTCTTAGGTACTGAATAATACCTGGAAGTTGGGAAGACCTGGGTTTTGAACTTGGTTATGGTGATACAATAGATATTTTACCTACATAGAGCTCCATGTCAGGAAAAGCATAGAGGTTAATTCTGAGCACATGCTTAAAACTTATTGCAGTGTCAAACAGATATTTAAATACAGATGTCAGAAATATGTTTATGGGTGTTGTTGAATAAGGACCTTAAATGCATTAACAGTTTGCCACTTGATGTTGCTAGCCAACAATATGTTGCGCTTTGGCTCTGTTAAAAATAACAATGAAATAGTTATTTGTGTTCTTCCTGACGTAACTTAGTGATACTATGCTGTGATTCTGCCCAACTTCGCAAGCCAGGTAACACCACATACATCTTGGAAGCCTCCCACTGTTCTCCTGGTGTAATTAAATCAATGGGTCTAAGAGCATTTAGGATGAGAAAGGATATACATTAGAATTTCTGAGAGATGGGAAATTTGAAAAAGAAAGCTTTGGGGAACTACAACTAGACTAAAAAAACAATCGTTTTTTAGAGATTGTCTGTAGGAAGTTAAATCCAGGAAAATGTTTTGAGGGAAGTAGAGCACCTTTAAAAACTTGAAACTGATCATGAGGATCTGCTTTTTGAAGCTGCTGATTCAGGGATGGATCCCAGGGTCCCCATTTCCTGCAAGTTCAATGGTCTTGAATGAGGAGCCTAGAAACCAACTTGGCATCTGGAGATCTATTTCATGTATCTCTATTACTGCAAGAAAGAGAAAAAAAAATCAAAGTGAGAGTGAAAACAAGCTAAGCCAAAGAGAATAAAAATTAAAACTCAGTGGTTAACTCAACTTAATAGTTCCTTGCCCATTCTGGCCTTCTGCATCATACTTCTGTCCTAATGTGAAGGCTGACCTTTTTCAGTCCTTTGTGGGCTTCTTTATAGGATTGAGTACAAGGAATCAGATTCACCTTCACAAGAAGATTTAGCTGTCCTCCCACCCTTCTCCTTAGTGTTGATGTGTTCTAGCATAGGTGGCTGAATCAGAAGTGGTTTTGATACTTGAGCTTGAATAAATGTACTTCATAGCCTAAACTCAGCTTTAAATACCAGTCCAAGTACACTAGCAGAGAAGTGCCCGAAGTATAGGTACTCGTCCTGGGACCTGCTCTGGAGACAGCAACTTGGGGGAGTTTCATTACAACAAGATAGTGCTAGGGAATCCACCACAAAGACTAAATTCGAACTAGCACTGGGATCTGTTGAACTGCCCTGTAAGTACCATCAGCCTTGGTGACTGGCCAAAGACATGTGGATTGTTTAAGCAAATTCCATCCCTCATCAGTTTCAAAGCAGCAAATCTGACAAAATGTGTTTGAGTATTAATATAATTGGCAAAAGCTTCCCGTGATGGCACTGTGTAGTCATTTATACCTTTGTAAAGAAGGTTGGAAAAGCTGCCCTTCTGATTTTTACTGAATTTTACTCCCTTTTTACTCAGGAGGAGATGACAATATGTTTAGTGCAAGGGTGATTTGAATCCATTTGTATAATACACAAAAAAGGTCTAAATAAAAACAGTTTAGAAAGACAATGTTAAAAAAAATCACTTTCTGGAGCAACCTAGACGTTTTGTTGCAAGAGCCACTCTTACAAGGTGAAGCCCATGATTTACAGCATTGTCCTACACAGATAACAGGGACCTCCCTTCCAGTTGCTTTTGTGGGGCAGATCCACCCATGGGGGAGAGTTTACCCACAGCACCCAGCTAAAAGTACTTTACTTCTTTGACAGGTAAATAACTAGAAGTAAAAAATAGAAAAGACTTTGTCAAAATATAGCAGGGCAGGAGCATCACAAAGTCACTGTATTGACTTGCAGACATTATTGCAAAAGGAACTTCGAACGACCCCTAGCCTGATGTCGTCAACAGTAAAGGCCCATGTACCATGAAAGAGATAACACTGTGTAAGCATTTCTTTAAGCAAAAATGTTGTTCACGCTCAATGAATTCTGAACTACTGTAAGGGAACAAAGCAAAAAAAGAAAAAAACAACAACAAAAGAGGAGGTGGAAAATATTGGAAAGAGAATGAAGCGAAAAAGTGGTTTCTGTCTGTTTTGTCCTACAGGCAGAAGTGCCAGGACAAATCAGCAGGTCTTCAGGTGAATTTTCTAGTTACAGTAGATGAAGCATTTCGTAGGCCGCTTTGACGGATTGTTAATGTTAGCTGGGCTGAGTGTGATTAATTCGGCTGCTCTGTCAGTGACAGGGAGGAAAAGGTTCTGCTAAAACTGAGCAGAGGTGACTCTGCTAGAAGTCGTTAGAGGCACAGAGCAGAGCACGGGTGCGGGGCTCAGAGCAGGGGAAGCACGAGGCAGAGTCATGTCAGCTTCCCAGCTGTGGTCTTCTGGATCAAAGGAAAGATGCTGCTGATTTGAAATGAAAAGTTGGGGGTTTCCCTAATGTGAACTGGCATAGGGAGCGATTGATACGGGATTGTCCTTCCCTCCCTTCAGGCAGGGGAAAAAATGGATCCGGATGCGAGCAAATAGTACAAAGAGAAGGCAGAGCTGCTAAGCTACATATTTTTATGCAATTTTCAAATGTGTGAGCTGTCAGGTTTAAAAAATAATAATAATACAGGGTCATTCCTTGGCCTGCTAACAGATGTGTCCAACATTTGGATCCTAGCACAAGGATTTTGCCTTAACCAAAATGAATACATCTAATACATTGACAGTAAATCTCTCAGCACCGTTAAAATATAACTCAACTAATAAATGAGAAAGAGAAGACATCTGAGAAACTGCAAGTGTCTGCTTAAAATATATAGAGCTAATATCAGCAAATGTTGAGTGAAGTCATAACAATCCGATCATGCCTGCTTACCATTCAGCACTGCAGAAACCAGGCCCAAAGGCAGATTCGCATCTTGTGTTAACACAGCGCACAGCAGTAAAGCTCCATTGATTTCAGTCTAGTTATTATCGCTTTTCAGCCGTTTAAGGGAGAAAAACAGACCTCTCTGCTCTGTGTGTTTGTGTGGCAAAGGCAGCAAAGCACGCTACCCCTGTCTCTAGTCACTCCAGAGCTAGAGACAGCATAACCTATGATACTTTGCCACTGAACAGTTGCTACTAACACCAGCATGCAAGCTTAGAGGGAGGTCACCTAACGTTTTCAGGCAGAAGCAAAGCAGGGAGATGCACAATTAGCTGTGAGGTGCTGGGAATAGCCGTGCAGAGGATAAAGCTCTAGAGTCACAGCAGAAACAGACTTATTTGCATTATTCTAATAATACAAAGAATGTACACCCCAAAGCACAGAAACAAAAATATATTGTAGTGGTATTGACTAACGGTTTTGTGCAGAAATGTAGCTGCAGATTTTATTTGCAATCTTTTCTGGCTAGCTGAACTGTCTGAGAACTGAAATAATTATTCTATATTATTCTCAGTACATAATTCTATAATATAAACATCTCTAACTTGCTAGAAATTTTTTACTTTGAAGATAACAGTGGGACAAAAACATATAGAACAATAACATTGTGCTTAAAAGTAAGAAAACAATCTTTAAAATCACAAGGTTTTAAGCTGTGGAATTTGTTTGGCCTGCTCTTCCATGATCTTCCATTTCCCTTTGAAACTGGTCAACCTCCTTCTGCATCCTTTAATAAGAGTTGGACTGGGACGTAGAGCACAGGGTTTTGGAAATACATTTTTTTTCAGAACTTCAGTGGGATCCATCATGCTAACACTTTCCCATCCTCAGGACCAACCAGATGTGTTTAATTCCCATTCCTTGCTGGGTTTAGCTGCAGTGACTGAAGAGATAACTTCCAACAGAGTAACCTTGAAGATAAGGGGAGGCAGACAGCTGGGCGGTCACCTTTTGCACCCCCATGATTAATGCAATATGTTTATGAATAAGAGCTTTTAGTCATCAGCAAAATCATCATTTTGGTTGTTCACCATCTTTCTGTAATCCAGAATTACTGCTGCCCATTCACCTGAGCTATAGAAACTGTAGTCTCAAATAGAGGAATGGATGGACAGTAAACTACTGCAGCTAAAATGATGGGGAATTCAAGATTTTCTAGTTTTCATTGTTGAGTAAAAAAACATAATGGTTATTGAAGCAGAGAGCTTAGGAATTTGCAAAACAGAATGAGATCATTATAGTCCTAATTGAGCAAAGCAAATAAAAACATGCTCAGCTCTAAGCAGTAGAATAATCCTGATCCTTCTGCCCAGAATCTAATGAAGGACGTAAGACTATGCTTAATGTTCAACATGTGAGAAGTTGACTTCTCAGGTTCTTGAGCATATGCTTAATTTTTTTACTGAGTTAGGGACATACGAATGAAAATGACGTTTGTAGTTAGCGTCTAGGCTAAATCAAGCCATATGCCTCAGGGTACAAAATAGCTATCAGATGGAGACAGTAGTATAGCGTTCTCGCTGTAGAATACTCACCAGAGAATTACTTTTCCCAGGTAAGTTCATAGCAATTAATTTGGAAATCAAGCTATTAGGCTAATATATTTAAAGACTTATTCTTTAACATGAGGTTTCAAAGCACCTTGCATAGCTTCAGTGACTGAAGAATTTACCAAATAATGGGCAATAAATAATTTCTTCAATTAACTTTTCTTATTTTTACTGTTCCCAAATTCTCCAAGAACAGTTCACAACTTTTACCAGCCTAATGATTACTTGAAATCATTTGTGACTTTTTGCAGCACATAGTTCTCGATCTGCAAGTCTGTCAGCCAACGGCAGCAATTGTTCCGCTGTGTAGGTTATGTGCTGTAGCTGAGGCAGTCAATCAGAACAGGAGTAGCTCTCTCTGCCTTTGGTCACATATGACTTAAATTCGTTTTCTAATGAGCAATTTCCTGAGTTGCTCTAAATTTATAGTGTGTGAAAGAAAGGGAGATTTTATTCCCTTTGATAACACCAAAAATTTGGTAGAATTTGTTTTACTTAATTTGGCTCAAACTGTTATTATAGCATGTCCTAACTTTTGATAAACACTTTTATTGCTCCCTATGACCTTTAATTGTGTCCTGGTAGTTATATAGAGCCCAAATCTACTTAAAATAAGAATAGGTATCATCTTACTGGACATGGCTATGTTTACCTGGCTAAGCCAATTTATTGCCATTAGCTTCATGATCAATATCAGCTAGTAAAATATCAATATCCTTTTGAAGCACACTCAGGGAAGGCAGAAGCATCTTAGTAAGATGACATGTTATGTCTTCTATGTGCAGTTAACAGGCAAAAATGAAACAGAATAAAATAAACCAATATAAACTAAAATAGCTCCTTAAAGAAATGAGCTTAGTACTGGCCTAAATGCTGGTTTCAGTGGAAGTTGTTATAACTTCCAAATATGTATTTTAGATCTGAGGAGAATGTAGATGTGGACGGAATTGAGAAATATTTACTACATTGACATTATGCCAATAAGACTTTTTAAAACAATATTTTAGATTGTATTTGTAAGTACTATACGGAAGTGCCTTTCTATTTGTCCCCCTCTTTTACCTTTCTATATATGTCCGAAGGCACAGAGATGTAGCTCACCGTTATTCAGTCACGGTGCCAGAATTAACAATCCAGCATTTCCTCTTTCTCCCGCTTATTTGTTCTCCTTTCCATGCATTACCATGCTTTGAGCTAGCGTGCCTGCCTGTGGAGCCATCCAGTAACCTGACTTGAGGAACTGATTTGTCTGATAAAGCCATAAAAGAGAAGAGCTTGGGTTTAGTTTCTTTTTTGATGGATCAGTTCCCCAGTCCCATTCACCTTGCAGTTATAAACACCCGTGGCACAAAGAAGAGACAGTGGACTATGACTGTGTAAGCTGTTACTGTGAAACCACAGCCATAGAAAAAACGGCTATAAAAAGATAATAATTTTTTAAACTAAGATAAAGCAGTTTTACTAGCTAGCTTGCTTGCTCTTCAGCTGGTGTAAATTAATGCAAACCCGCAACTACTCGTATATTATGCCACTGAGGTTTTGACTCAAAAACTGAGATGTGCTCTGGATCTTCCGTGGTTAGATGTGAGTGCTGCCCCTGGTTAAGATCATGGGAATTTCCCTTCCTAACAGGAGAACTACCCTTTACCTAACCATGGAGAACCATTCGTAATAGTCTTGAGAGCTACAGCATTAGCTGCAGAGAAGCTGTCACTGGTTATGCTGAATCTTGCTTTTCTCAGCAACAGATACGCATCAGTTTAGTGAGATATTTTGCAGACAGAAAAAAGAAATGGAATATTAACATTAGTCATAAGTCCGTAAATACAGAGATTCCAAACTTTTGTGAAACCCAGTAAAAGTTCTGGTTTTCTCATATATTGTACGACTGCATCTCTAAAACTTAGTAATGCAACTAAGAATCAATCTTCTCCAGCAGCAAAGAAATTGCAACTAATTGCAAGTTTACAGTCAGGATGACTAGAATAGCAGAACAGCAGCAATAGAGTGTTCTGCCCCAAAGTTACCCCTGTGGGCTACCTGTTTGTCTCTTGGGAGGTGAAGACTCAATTCATTAAATAGTACTGGCTTTGGAAAAAAAGCAATCAATGGCCTATTCCCTTGGTCAGGCTGCATTTCTGATGTGTCAGGGGAGGAAGCAAGGTGGAGAGGATCACAACAGGAATGGGGACAGGAGCAGAGTCCCGGTAACACACTGCTCTGTTTTGCAAATCTCTAAAACTGGACTAACTCTGTTACTATCAGTGGGATGAGTAACTCCAGATTAACATCTTTATATCTAGGAACTGAGTATTGACCATTAGCCACATATAACATCCATTTCACAAATAGATGTGACTAGTTTGCTAATAAAAGACATTGTTCTATTGAGGCCAATTTACAAGTTTGGGAAACTGTGGCAGTAGGCAGCAGCTGAGAGTCTTTTGCAGAGTTTTTGCTGAGTTGCGGGTGGGCCTTTTTTTTGCAGTTAGGAAAATAATACAAATATTTCTTCAACATAAGCTATCTCTGAAACATAAAACAATAGTTGCCTACAATGCCCTTTTTCTGTATCAACAGAATTCACTGTTTGTACTTCATTGTGTCCATACTGTAATGACCAGGTCTGTGTGTTTTATTACCCAGGTTATTTGGGCAGTGGTTTTAAATCCTCGCTTTGGTTTGATAACACAACATTTCATTAACATAACAGGATCAAATTGTTGTCTGTGTTTGTGGAAATGTATCTGGCTCACCCCAGAGGTTTTGGGAATATGGCCACTCCCCTTTAGTCATTATAGAAAGAGACCTGCCAAGATGAGAAATTACACCAGGAGGGTTGAATATTAGGATTAATTGTCTTGAACCAGTGCAGTGGAGCAGGTAGGCAAGTCAAATCGAGGTGGGGATAATGAGGGCCAATAGGCAGCCTTTATTGTCTTCTTTCATAAAGAAAAGTATTTAAAAGAAACTATTTCCCATCTTTCAGCACAACTAAAATTGGAATTTAAAGCTTCTGCGTTTTCAGCAATGGGAAAATTACAGTGTTCAATAAAGAGAGGATTTCTTTTTAAACAGGAGAAACCTGGTTGAACAAAGATCATCTGTGGGCCATTAGCTATTTCTTTCTTTGATGGTAGCTTAGCACCAGCTTTTACCTGAAGCTGATAGGATTGGCCTAACCTTTTAGACCTTTGATATTGATCTTTAGCCTTTTCAATTGGACATTTTTACTGTGCTTAAACTGTACCTCCTGGTTGCTTCAAACACTTAATTGTGCTGAAAACTAGTAATTCATTAAAGGTAATGGTAAAGTGGGCTAAAGAGGGGAAGGTAATATAAACTGTAGCATAACAATGACAATCAGTTAACAAAGAGAAACGCACTGGATCCTTCCAAAGACTGAAGATTTTTGTTTAAAAGTCTGAATTGGAATTACCAAGGTGTAATGCTCATCTACTTATTATCCTTACTGCCTTCTGCCATTGCTGAAGACTCACCAGACAGTGCTGCAGAGTTTCGGTATCTCTGAAACGGGTAAAGGTCCCAAACCTTTCTCTTTCTATAGCAGTTCCACTGTGCCCCCATTTCAAAAGATTCCCATTGCTATCTAAAACTTAGAGAGACCTTCAAACAGTCCTTTGTTTTGGCTTTAATCCTTTAACCAGCTGTTTGTTCAGTTGTCTCTCCAACATGGTTC
Organism: Cariama cristata; assembly: GCF_000690535.1. NCBI lineage: Eukaryota > Metazoa > Chordata > Aves > Cariamiformes > Cariamidae > Cariama > Cariama cristata. The sequence continues at coordinate 38,272 of NW_009617540.1, read as the reverse complement.
CAGCAGACTGCTTTGTGTTTCCTTGTCGAGTTTATGTTTCATCACAGAAATATCCCAGGCCTTTGAAAATAGAAGACATTCATTCTTGTCAGATGCTGGTTGAAGGTAGCGAACAATCAGTTCAGATTAACTTTTCAGGAAATTTCCACCTTTCAGAGCCAAACTTTTGTGAGAGATATTTCCAAGATTAGTGAAATCAAAGTGTCAAAATGAAATTCTGTGACCTTAGCACACTCTTCTCTTTCTTCTCTCTTCAAGGAAATTAATTATGACAATAATAGGATTTTAGCCTAAGGAACAACCTAGAATCCAGATTTGGCCCACAATCCAGATAAATATTCTTCCACTCTACAGAGTCGCTGATATGGATGAGGATGTCTGTTTTGCATGCAAAATTTTAATCAGTAAATTCCAAAAAGATTCTTCACCAATACCTTGGTTAGATTCCAGGATGCCTTGGACGGTATTTTAGCTCCTGTTTTCCATGTACATACATACTTACAAAAGAAGTCTGATGAACTTTAGCAAACTCTCTATTTCCTGACCCTATCAACCAAAATACTTGGTGAATGCATTTGGCTTAGCATTATGGGTAACTTTCATGATCTAAATCTGCTATCTATGATGACAGAAAGCACAATTTTTTTCTTTCCCCCACCCAGATTTACAGATTCTGTCCACAAAGCACCTTTGTATCACTGTGCTCAAATTCTACCATCCAAAATGAAATTTTTATATACCATCTATCACTGTGAGCTGAGTGCAATGAATAGAAAAGGCAGCTCTCTATCTTACCAATAATGAAAGAGTGCTTCACTTCCCAGAGGAAATAAAGTAGGAGACTACATACCTATTTCTCCTGCAAACCACTCCAGGATTTCACAAAGGATGTATATCAACATATTCACCTTGGATCAACCAAATACCCTTCAGCTTTATATGTGCTAATTTTCCTGATCAAGCTCCTTTTAATGTACCTGCGTTTCAATGTCCCAGTTCTTACGATGTTCAGAACAGATTTGTATACACTTGAGTGAAGGAAGAGTTGAAGCCACTTTGAAATTCTGGTCTATTGTTATGATTGTGTTTCACATAAGTTTAATTTAAAGTGTTTTACTTTACAAAAAGAGAAGTACTGTGTTCTAAATTCAGAACTTTTGTTAGCAAGGCCCTGTAAATCTTATTTCTTTTCCTAAGTTTGGCAACGCTTCTAATTTTGGTCTTGTGCCCATTTAAATATAAGTACCTTTCCCATGGCTCTATGTGGACCACAAAAACTTGTATATAATACAATAGTTGTCTTTACAAAAAGTAAATTAGAGCTGACCATGAAAAAAATCTGTAAACATGCAATCGTTCCCATAGCAAGCATAATTAATAGCAACTGTAATGTACTGTAATGGTGTAACTCAGAAATAATGCTACCACCATTAAATACTCATATGTTAACAAGATCACAAGGAATGAAAAAACGTTCACATTTCAGACATCCATTAGTCTCTCAGCTTTGCTGTCTACAAAGGGCCTGTACTAGTGATCTGATGTTAATACAGTATGTACTACTTGGAAGGCAATACAGGGAAATGCAAAATAGAGCATGAATTGCTGCAAAGATGGAATCAAGTGTTACCACTACACAAAGTCACTGCAAAGATCCTCAATACATTAGGATAAAATTTGTCTAAAGCTTCAAAATAAGTCCACTTTGTAAGTGAGACAGCTTTACATCAGAGAAAGGGTGGCTTTGTTTTTCCAGGAATTACTGGAGAAAAAAATGAAAAAAAAAATTCTGTGGAGTATTGGATAATGTGGTTTATCCATGCTTTCCAGGGCAACTGAGTGTAGCATGTACACAACTCAATGCACAATGGCAAAGCATCTAGGCTGTGTTTCTTCCCTCTGGTGTCTCACAGATAAGACTATTGAATATTTCCTATGTAAGAAAGGGTACTTTTATTAATCTCGGTGAGGTATGGGTTATTTACTCCACAGAATATCCTCCCTGCAGCTGCCCAAGGGTTCACATTGCCTGTTCCCTGAAGGGACACTGACGACAGGGTATTGCCACCTGCCTAGCTCAGTGTCAGCCCTCTGATTTAGCTTTTCCTTTCAAAGGCGCAAGGGTACTTGAAAAAGGTAAAAATGGGGCTTCAAAACAGGATCCGTTTTTGAGAAGTAGCAAGAGCAAACTCTTTACCAGACCAAGCTGCAGAGACTTTCAGCAGATGCTTAGTAGTCTAGGAAATATCATTCTTTTTATAAATAAAGTGTATTTGTGTGAAATCTGTGGTATGGCTAATTGTCTATCTAGTGTACTTTAAATTTGGGGAAAAAAGGTATTTCATCATAATTTCATCGAAACCACAAGGAGTTGTGACAACAACTTGGTTGAAATATTTTCAAAAACATCTATAGGTGGGAGGCTTTTTAAATTTCCTGTGACTTCTGGGTTTTTTAACTTACCTCATAGAGTAGTACATCATGAGTGACATGCGGTGGGGATCACTGATTGTCTAAGAGAGGCGGGCAGTTCCTCTGCATACGGATTTAGTGTTCAAACATGGATTTAAGAGAGCTGGATTATTTTATTTCAAGTTCAGACAACTTCTTTTCTCCTTAACACTCACATGCTCTGACAGAAACACCCGCCTGCCTTTGACTGGGTATGGTCCCCTGTGTTTTATCTTTATTCAACAGTTTATACAAAGTAACTTTTTAGCTTTAGGAGACCTTCAAAGTTTCTTCTCTAGGCATTGGGGTCTCTGAAGCATCTAGGTCTGCAAAAGGAGGTATTTCAGCCATCTAAGATATGCCCTCGGTTTATATGTAACTTAAAAAAAAAAAAAAAAGAAAGAAAAAAAAAAGAAAAAACATAAAAGATTAGTAATAGAAATGGTCTAATTGGCCAGAAGTCTCTCCGGTGGCAGGGTGTTTTATTAACTGGAAGAGACATCACAGACAGTATGCTGAGATAAATCTGACCCGACTTCTGCTAATGTTTTCTAAGAATGGAATAGCAGGCTGTGAGGGAATAATTTTGCTGGATGTTTCTTCACAGAAAGCAAGGGTTGATTTTTTTGCTTCCCCCTCATCTCCCTCCCTGAAATCTTTTGTGAATTAATTTTCTATTTCCTGTGATCAGGGTTTTTCTCATACCTCATTCATTCCAAACATTGCATTGAAAAATGTCAAAGATTAGGACAAAGGACGAAAGAACTATGCACCTCCCATCTGGGCAGCATAAGTAATGACAGGGTCGAGATTGAAGTCCATGAATCCCTCCATTACCTCACTCTCCCACTTTCTATTTCATTTTTAAGGATGCCCTGAAATGTGAAGACTTCTTTTAATGCCTTATGAGAGTTACTGTGAGAAAGGTGATCAAAAGGACTCTGCTGGCTTGGGTGCCCTTTATCTCCGAGGAAGGTGATGCACAGCATCTGGAGATGATGGAACGCATGATTAACATTACCACAGAGAATGATTAATATCTTCTTAAAGCACCTACTTCCAGATTATCCATCATTTCATTAGAGTGAAAAAAAAGTTCTTTTTGAAAGGGGGCTGTGCCCCTGAACCATGAATAACTAACCCACCTCTTGACATGTTTACTAATTGAGTAGCAGAGTATGCTTAATATTATGTTGAACAAATAGTGGTGCCCCCTCTTTATGCAGAAACAAAAAGGTAGGAAAAGAACAAAGTGAATTTGAGACAGTAGTTTAATAAAGAAGTTATATGATTTTCATTTCATGGAAAGTGTCTTTAAATATACTAACTAGTTTTATTTTACTTTTTTTAAAAACTCTGTGTATTTCAGGCTAGACTTTTTTTTTTTACAAGGAATATTGTAGTTCTCTGGATTATGTAATGTTTCAAAAATTATATCTTTCTCTAAATTCTCTTGGAGAGCAATGCTGTTCCCATAGTATTGGAGTTGGGTCCTTGGGGTATGCAAGCTCTTACATCAGCTTTCCGTGTTATAGTCAGGGACCAATCCTGCACACACAATGAGGAAAAGGCTTTGTGCCTGGCCTGGCTGATCTGGTGCAGGTTACACTGGTTGAGTTTACCAGGGATCTGTAGCTGGTGATTCTTGAATCTAATTGAAGAAATGAGCAGGCTGCTGGCAATTTGTAGAAGGAAAAACAACTACTTTCTTTTTGTCGACCATTCTCCTTTTTCCAAGCGCCTGCATTCTTTTTGTTTTTGTTAATGGCACTTAACAGCTCTAAAGTTCAGATCAATATAGTGCTACCTTAGTGCCTTGCTCACATATATAATATCTTCTTATATTAATCCTGTTTCCAGGGAAGTGTGACAGGCAGTGGTGATGCAGAATACTAAACTGGTGATTATTAATCACTGTCTTTCAGATCAATAATCCACTGGAACTTTTCCTTTCCCCCATCCTATTTTTTTTGTCATTTTAAGTTAAACAGAAGTATTTATGTGTATACTGCTCGTGTTGTGTTTGTATGTTTAATAACACGTGCGTCCTTCCGTTCAGCATCAGCCTAGTGTCTGCAGCTTTTGCAGCACCTTCTTGCTGATTGGAGACTGATTGCCCGAGGCATTCATCCCCACCCAAGGCTTTCAAGGGTGACCCTGAGACATTCATTGTGGATGCAAGACGGTAGATAATATGGCATTGCTGGTAATATATTGCTTGCTTGGTATTGTTGCCTGCAAACCAACAAAGGCAGGGATCACTGCCGTAAGAAATAAAGCCATCCGTAGTCCTCTGCCTTTGTTTGACTTCAGAAGCATTAGTTACATTATAGTGTGTTCAGATTCTAATGTTGGGAATTTGAGCTCTGGACAGTCTCCCCTGAGTGCTGTGACAACAGAAGCATGAAAGGATGTTTTCCGAGAACGTTAGAGAATTCCTTGAAAACGATACAGTGTGAAAACCCCACTCGACACACTCCTGACTTTTTCGGGAAATTGCAGTTGGCTGCAGGACAAAAATGATGCTTTCTTGGTTTATTTTTTATGTTTCTTAGGTTTCCACCTGCTTTTTTGTGATGTATAAACTTTTCAGGGGGGGCAGGCTAGGACAGAAGAACGGCTCCTTGAAAGCCACCTCAGGCATGAGTACTACAAGAGACAATGAACTCGAACATGCTTCTCTCCCTTTTTTCCTCCAAAGATCACGAACTCAAAACTCAGTTGTGCATGCATGAAAGTTCTATAAACACTACTTAAACAGCAGCCAAAAGACCTTTGCCAGCTCTGGCCTACTTCTCCCCTTGTTGGGGCTCAGCACTCCCACTCAGTTGACTACTTGTCCTACTCTTTGCCCTCTCTGCTCTGCTGCAATCGTCCTGGAATTTTCCTCTATGCAACTGCTGTCCAAACCAGCTGCACCCACTACATCTTCAGCAGTGGACCGAGGAGGGTATTAATCATATTTTTGAGGAGGACACTCTGCTATTTATCTCCCTGACACCTCCAGCATTTGGGAGCCCACTGCTGCACACAGCCCATTGACTAGTAATATTACACATTACCGTGCTCCATTGCCTCTCCCTGCCCTCTTCATTGAGTGGCTGTTCAACAGTGGAGTTGTGTTTGTTCAATCAGACATAATTTATACCTTTTTTGTTCCTTCTGGAGAGCTCTTGCTAATTTTAAGTCTAAGCACTGCATTTTCCATATAATTCTAGCTCTGATGTCACTGGAACTGAAGACGGTCAAATAGATCCGATTCCAGACTTGTTCAAACTTGTTGGTTTTAAATCACCAAAGAGATGATTTACAAACAAAGTGTCAAGGGAGATCATCTCATACTTACTTTAAAGATCCGAGTTTTATTGCATGTCTAAGAATATATATATCTTCTATCTCTAAAGGGAATACCTGCAACAGCACATTGTGCTGTGATCCCCTGGCTATTTTCCAACATGCAAAGTCTGCAAAGGACAAGAGATTAATAATTCAGTTAATTTATAGCAAGTGGGTTTTTTGTTTTCATTTTTTAAAATAAATTTATAGGAAGAGGAGTGGGTAAGGGAAGAAAGCTATTGTAAGACTAAATGACTAATCATTCATCCTGGAGTTTGTTACCCTTTCAGATTCATCAAACTGTGTAATGAGAGCAGCTAGCTTAAGATTTGCCTAATTTTACACTCTTTATATAATGTAAAGAAACAGAAAGTGTTCTGCTCCAAGATCTTTGGGGAAAAGGATTGCTCATTACAGGACATGGGGATTATTTCACTTACGAGGGCCTAAAATAAACTCAAAATTCCTTTCTTTGTTAAAGAAAAAGAAAAAGAAAGAAAAAACCACCATGTTTTAGCTTCTCTTCTCTGGGTGAAATTTCTGAGGGATGTAAACTGATGAAATTTCTGGAGGAGTTAGGCCAATTTAGCCCAATTAAGGATTTAGCCCATCAGGTCCCAGTAAATGGCCCATGGGATGAACAGATCCCTCTGGTGCCAATCACTGGAGTGTATAGTAATACTCTGTATTTCATTCTGGCTTCTGTTCTCTCCACTCCACCGGAACTGCTCTTGCCAAGGTCTCTAGTAACCTCTTCAGGGCCAAATCTCAAGGCCATTATTCCATTCATACGTTCCTTGACATTTTGGCTACGTCTGACAGACCTCATTATAATCTCTGTCTTGAAATCTTGGTTTAAAGACTCTGTCCTGGAACCTGTTCCTCCTGTTAACTTTCTGTTTGCTCCTACAATGACCTTCTTGGGCCACTTTTTAAAATTTCTTTTAACTCTTCAGGGCAGTGTCCTCTGAACTGATCTTCATCTGTATCCAAATCATTTCCATTGTAATAATAATTTTGGCTTTTATCACCTCCGTTACTTTCCTAATGGAGATGCTGCTGCACTGGCTTGCCTCAGAGCAGCAAAGCCTAGACATCTGCTCATCTCTTTGACATCTCATCCCAGATGCTTTATCACCAGGCGAAATTAATGTGGGTAAAATACTTTATCAGCATCTTAATCTCATACTCAAACACGTAACCTGGATACCATGCTAACTGCACCTTCTTTTTTCCCTTGTACTTTCTTGCTACCTCTAGAACTTCCCTCTTCTTCTCCCATAACAACTGTCAAGTTCTGGAAATACCTGCTTTTTTCCTTGTGTGTAAATCTAAGCTGAGCTGCAACCCCTCCTGAGGTGCAGTTTGTGGAAGAATCTAGGTCAGTGGATGAGGTGGGCATAGAGCAGGCCCATGTGGTTGGCATACAGCCCTGTGGGAGATATGGCATATATGCAATTAAGACAGAATGCGCTGGGAATTGTGCTGCTAGCCTCTAACAAACCTCTACTGAGCATATGCAGATGGTGATTTGCAGAGGATTATAGTTTGGCCACGTTTTGTTGAATATTCATGAGGACAGTGAACGATACCTCTCTGTCCCTGCATTGGCCTCTACCACATTTTGAGACAGTCCCCCAATGCACATTAGTGAAGTTTCAGTAAAAAAATTCTAAGCCTTTCAAAACAACTGGTGTGATCATTTGTTCTTCCTGAAGCTTATTCTTAGAAATGGCTGAACTGTTCTGTAGAAGCTTCTCAGTACTTTTCAGCATGAAGCCATAATAAACTCAACTGCTCAAACAGATACTAAAAACTTGTAGTTACTGCAAACAACCTTCACTGTGGACATATTATCACTCTTGCATCTCTTTTCAATATTTCTGCTCTGAATTAATTCTTAAATTTGAAAGTGAGGAAAAAGTAATGTGTGCTTCCTTACATGAAATCTCATCTCTTTTTTCAGCTCAGGTGGAAAGCTGAGCATAATTAGTCAGAAAATTAAGGCTCAAGGAAACATGTTTGTCGTAAGAAAGGCAAAGAAAAATAAAAGAGCTTTGCATTGTAACTGAAGTCTTGCATTAAGTTTCCTGGTCAACTGTAGGCTTGGAGTCGGATTCCTCTCCTGCTCACTGGAAGCTTTGCTATTAACTTTAAGGGCAGAAACCTTCATCTTTCTGCACCTCTGTACCCTTGATGAGGTTCATACTGACTTCACAGGTCTGGTATCAGCTTCTCTTGATTAGTGTTCACAAAGCCCAGAGGGATGATTTCATAAGACTGCAAACGTTTTCAATACCTAACTTCAAAGTTGGCCCTGCTTTGAGCCAGGGTTTGGACCAGGTGACCCTGCAGCATCCCTTGCAACCTAAATTAGTCTATAATTCTGTGATCAGTGTTCTAAGTGGAAGCAACTCTGATGAAAACACACATGAGATCCTAAAGGTTAAGAACAGGTATGATCCCAGTCTATCACATAGCAAAATAAAACAAGTTCGTCTAAACTGTTTGGGGTCACTCAGTTACCCTTCTCAGTGAGGGGCTGTAATGCTTTATAGTCTAAACTCAGTCATTGAGGATCCTCTGATCCTACCTCAGACCCTACCAGCAGGACAGGCCAAATAAGACCTTGTTATTTGGACTACAGTTGCCACAATCTTCCCTAAACAAGAAGAAAATAAGCAGAGTTATCACTATTCCCAGGTCTGCCATGTATGAGTCCTTACTGGTTTTGTACAGAAAGAACTAGAAGAATGAACTATTTGTTGCATTGCAGTTATTTTGTAATAGAGAATTTCATAACACTCGATGACATAAAAGACCAGTCCACAGTTCGAAACTTTCCGCTATACTTGCCCTCCGATTAAATAAAAAGAACGGAAAAAAAAAAAGCAACCAAAACCCGAAAACAAATCTGAAGGCGGAGGAAGCTTTATCATAGCTAAACATATCACAGTTGGATAACATGAAAGGTTTGCAGCTGGGCTGGGTTGGGTTAGCTGTGTGAGACAGGTGATCTTGTTTCAGAAGGAAGGGACAAGACAAGGAGCCTCTCTAGATTCAGATGAAGAACAAATCTCTTGACCTCTTGGCCTATGCTAGCCTATGTGAAATTCAGGTCTCAGGACTAAGTAAGAGCTGATTGAGCAGAAGATGGGGCTTGTCTATTACATCTTCACTTTTTAATTAGATCTTCTAGCCGCATGTCCTTTGATCCTGAGCTGTACGTGACAATAAACATATTGACAATGGGGATTACATCAGGAATAAGTTCGGGCCACTGTCTTTTCCAGCTGAGTGAGGGTGGTTTTTCATTGTGTAGGAATTTCTCTACTCAAAAAAGTTATTCTGGCATGATCTGAGGAAGTTTTAAATGGAGATAGTTAAGCTGAATAAAAGGCTGTATGGATAATTTTGCTTTGGCATAAAGGTAACTTACTCAAAGTTCATTAAATCCATTTCTAATTAACTTTAACTAATTCAAATTAAGCCACTATTACACTGCAATAAACATGTCCATGTAGCTCTGTGAACCAGTCTAACTCTCACTTTAAATTCTCACCTTAAGTTATGTGGATACAGCTTTTTAGCTAGCTGAACCGAGTATTAGGCTAGAGAGCATGACAGACAACAGCATCCATGAACAATATCAGTGTGCTGCCATCTTTAATTTTCTCCTTTCTTTTTGTGTCTAAATAAGACAGCAACAGGAAAGCCTGTTTATATAGTTGTTTGCTGACAACATGTTGCTCTGCCAGATTCAGCCGTTTTTAAGCATTCTTCACACCAACTTGCTCTTTGTGGAGCTTTCTCATGTGTATCTCTTGTAACTGGAAAGAATTCACTGCCTTCCCCTGGTTACACCTGTACTAGTAAAAGAAACAGGATTACCTGTTCTGGTGAGATGTGAGAATGGTCCTGGACGTGTTTTTGCTTGTGCTGCCTGCCACCCTCCAAAACCATTCTGGGGGCAAGTAGTAGTGAAGTGATGCAGCATCTGCCCCTATTCCAGCCCTTGGTGGCCTCTGTGGAGGGTGGGAGACAGCAGGGATGCTTTCACTGTATCATCCCCTACTTAACATCATCCTGCAAAAGAATGCCATGATAAGGTTCAGAGAGAATACGGGCTAAGTCAGCTTGCAGTCAAAGAATTTATAACTGAATAATTAAGCCCAGACTAACTTCAGGGCACTTTCCTGAATGTGAACAAAAGCTTGTGGATAGCGCTATAAATTGAACCCACCCACCTGAAACGCTGCCAGCAAATCTGCTAAAACCCCTTCCTGTGGAGACAAACCTTCTCCTGCAGGTCTTGTAAATGAATTAATTATGTGTCTGTTGAAACACAGTAAAGATTCATCAGTTGTGCTAATATTTGGAAAAACAAAGTTGTTAAGTTTGCTGCAATTCAATGTTGCCTAGTGCTGTTGGAGCTCACAGCTGTCTTGTAACACCCTTGTTTGCTAAGTTCCGCACACAGAAGGACCCGGGTGTGGCTTTGGGTTGTGGTGAGGTGGGGCTTTTAATAATTGTTATTTTAATAAACATTTGGACTAAAAGAATCCATCAGTAGTTTTTGAAAATAACAAAATAACAGCCTTGCTACCAGCAGGTAACCAGAAATGCAGTTTTAAATGTAGAGATGAGAGGCTGGATTTTTTTTTTCTAAAAAAAAAGAAAAATCCCACAAGACTGTTGAACAATTACAGCTTAATTTACAAAAACACTTAAATGTATATTGTCTTGTGAGCCATTTAGTGCTATTGTCTTCAAACGGAAGCTTATTGCACTTAAATCTGAACAGCAGCTTAAAGGCTTCATTGAATCAACCCCTGAGACACTAAGGAGACCTTCGTAAAAGTAACTGTTAATAAACACAGGTAAAACTTGGGAAAAAAAAGCAAAGAGCAACAAATCTACCAGTATGGATAGCACATCAGAAATTACTTCAGAGTCTGGGCTGTCTAGGACAGCCATTAAGGTGACCACTTGAGAAGATATCAGAATGAGAGGTTCCTTAATAGCACTTCAGGTAGGCACAGCAGGGAGGGTCTGATCCAGCAGATACTGGAATACTTCATTTCTGGGCACTTCAGTGACAATGATGATAACAAAAGGAAGATAGTTCAGAAAAGAGAGAAATAAATAGATAAGGAAGCTTGAGAGAATGACTTATGAAGAATGAACAAAATGTGAATTGAGTAATACAGACCTCTTAACTGATGTCTACCACAGACCATGAGTACACCTTGCTGATGCTGGAAGGGTGTAAACACTAAGGTCAAAGGATTACTCAGGGCACCAAAATTCACAGTGGCATGAAGAAAAATTAAAAAGGGAAAACCGAGGTTCAAATTCAGTGGGGTTGTGCTGGAAAGTGCATAATGGCCAAATGGATGAAGGACCACAGACATATAGGTAGCTGTGAGGATTTTGGAACAAAGTCCAAAAGCAGTGAGGGAAGTGGAGGAGAGCAGCCTGTCTTGATGAGCAAAGAGGCGGAGGAACAGCAGAAGGAAAGAGAAACTTGCTGTGGTGTTTTTTATTAGCCAGACCCACCAACCTGAATCCATCACAGCCCTAATGGTTAGACAAATATCTCCTAGTGTGATCTGTGATATCATCAAGCAGCTATTCAAGGGGAGTGTGTGACCATTGCGTAAGACACTTAAACCTAGCCTAAGTAATGAAGTATTTACCTGAATTGAGAGCAGAGTAGGAGAGGTGAGGATGGTTGTCTCTTCCATACCTAATATGTCTGCATTTGGACTCTAATAACCAAGATGAATCAGTAACATTATTTTCACTGGCTTTTTATTTTATATGTTGGTAGCACTTTTCAAGCAGTGACAGATCCCAAGGCCCACCCCTCCTGTAGCCGCAGGTAATATGCTGATGTTCCCTATGTGGTGTTGGCAGGTACTGTATATTTTAGCACATTTTGACAGGCCTCTACAGCGTCTTTGAATCAATCAAGTTCTGTTAAATCTAATAAAAAAACTACCATTAACTTTTAAATAACAGTAAGAAAATTGTAAAAGGAGAATCGTACCAGTCCTGCTGTCTTGGTTTTAGGAAGGTACATGCTTTTCTGTCAATCTCTGTCTTCACAGGAGCTGATTTTCTTAGCCAATCCCCTTTGTGTCTGGGAAGTATTATTATCACTTTACAAATAAGAAATGAATGACAGTTTCATTCTGAGGACATAAGAAGGGGATCTGATAACTCTGGGTGCATGAGTGTTTTAGCCCTATTTGAGGCCCAACTTGGGCCAGATTTGCATAGATATCAAGTATAGCTCCTCAGCTGTGTTGTTAGTAATGAGTACTTCTGAAAACAGCAGTATTTGAGATTGAACTAATAGGAAATTGATGTTCTCCAAACGGTATTAAAGAGTGACTTGTCCTGGATCACTTGGGAAACCTGTGGCAGATTTGGGGATCAAACTAAGCTCTTCTAGATCAGAAGTACCTATCAGTCCTAGTGAAATTCAGTAACCCTCTCCCTTCCAGACATACACTCGTTACCTCAAAGTCCCTGTCACTGCAACTTTATTAGCAGTAGTATACAAGGTTTCAACCTGCCTTGGGCTGCTCTAGCTATGCTGCAAATCTGCTTCCAGCTGTAATGAAGATATATTCAATGTTTCTATGTATCTGGGATAATCAGAATTATTGAATGCCACTTTATTATGCAGTCATGGATTTAGTAGGGGAAAGATGGGGAAGCTGTTTACCCCTTTCTCCAGATAGCATCTGCTGCTGCACGGACATGGTATCAGTTGGGTGACACTGCATGTGTGTGGATGAACCTGCCTCTGGTCCTGATTAAGCCATAGCAGGGTGCTCTCTGGCCTTTTATGCTGAGGCATTTAATGTATAAAAACAGGGTCACTGTAAGCTTAAGATTTGAAATGTCCATATGTAAAAGTTGGGAGAAGGCAGAGTTACAGGTTCTGATGGTAATGGACATATTTCTTCCATCTTAGTGCCCACATAGCAGTAGCAGGGTCTGACAGTAACCCAGAGAGGAATGGACGTTCTATGCTGATGAAGGAATGTGGTTGCGAACATTGTCATTTCCTGATTTTTGTGCATGGCAGTCTATAACCTAAAGTTTTCTGGTTGGAGAGCACCCTGTTCCCCTTTTTTGTTTGCATTAGAGGCCTGATGTGGTGTCTGCTAAAAGAAAAAGAAAGATTTCTAATGTCTTAAGGAGACGTTGAATCAAGGCTGTAGTTCGCATATGTACGCACGTGTGTAGAAATTGCAATATGTTGTATATACACACATTATACGATCACACATATGCATTTGTATATACTGTTTACATGCATCAATGTTATGCTGTATGTGTTTTTATTATCATGGTTTGTAATCCCACCATCATTCAAAGTCTTACCAAATAGCACTGTGGGCAGCATGCCAGCTTCTTTCACATCCCTGCTAAAGTCACTTGGAATATATCTGAACGTGGCAAAACACATTTGCCAAGTTATGTGCATAAAAACATCCTTTGATCTTTCAGACTCATAAATATGTAATAAACTACATGATTGCCCTACTGATCTGTCCTACATCAATCTTACGTCTTTCTTTTATTGATTCATCAAAATAAGATACGATCAAGGTACAAAAGAGTTAAAGAAGCTATTTATTTTAATGTTTCCTTGGAGAGCTTGCATGTTATTTTGAGTACAAATTATATATATAATATTTCATGAATGATGTTTGAAGCATTAAAAATCACCTCTGCACTTCAAGTTAACACAAAACTCTGGCAGTCAGCCATCTTTTATTTGCTTTTTTTTCTTTTCTTCCTTTTTTTAAAGGAACATTGCAAGATGTGGTGTCATTTTCTATGGCCACAGTTAAGGTTTTTTCCCTTCTATTTTTAAATCATGTACTCAACTGGTATTGTAATCCAACTTTGAAATGTTCAGGAAATCATACTTTGCAATAGATTTAGTATATGGGCTGTTTGGATTGGGTAGTGAGTCTTGTCCAAACCCAGGGATTATCCTGATTTGTACTGAGGGTAAAATGAGAGCTGCAAAGGCCCAGGGAGGTGTTGTAGGAGTAATAACAGAGGTAGAAACTTGGCCTGAAAATACACGTGATAGTAAGCCTTACCCCTGCCTTGTGGTTCCTGAGATGACTTTAAATGACACAGTTCAGACTTCGGCTCTATCAGGTGTAAAGCCGCCAAAGCTGATAAAAGTAAAATGTATTTGGGAAGAGGAAAAATTATGCAAACCATAAATAGAATGAGTTACATAGTGGGTAATAAAATCTACATTTTGTTTCACAAGGGAGAAATCAGGTGGAGTCCTTAAGTATTTGAGCTGTTAGTCTTGCTTGCTGGGAGAAGAATGCACTGTTCCCCATGATGCTGCATCTACTGACTTAAAGGACCGTCTCAGTTTGCTTTGACATATTTAGTGCATCCAACAGAGGCTGGTTTATGTCAGCCAATGCATTTTTCATAACCACTTTATAGCGCTTACTCTTTGGCAGTGTAAAAGCATCCAGTTCTGAAAATGTACTGATAATGAATGAAATAATTTCTGAGCAAGACCTGCCAACCAGGTAGCAGGCAGTGAACTTCAACACACTTCTCTGAAGCTGTAAAATATGGAAAAAAGTGACATGGGTGCAGAAGAGTTCACCTCTTTGTCAGGTTCTCTCTTGGCCTGCCATATGAGTTGTAGAGTCTGGGAAAGTGGAATCATTTTTATGCAGTTCTTGTCATGAATCCACCAGCAGTAACAGGCAGAAAAGACACAGATTATTGTGTGATTTTATGATAATCAAGACACTTAGCTGACTTGGAGACTGAGAGAGAAAAAAGAAGTGCCAAGTGCTTTGTGATGTTTGGCATCTCCCCTTTGAGGGTCATCACACATAGAAAACATTAATTAAGTTTCAAGTCACCCGACAATAGAAAGTGTTGTTACCCTTTTCTTTCACCAGTGAGAACTGAGTCCAAGTGGCGTAATCAACAGTATGGAGCAAACCACTGGCTGAGCTGGAAAAATTATTCAGACTCTCGACTCTCAGTTCTGTGCTTTAGCCAGCAGAAAGCATTGGCTTTTCCTCACTTCCAGTCAGCAGCAGATTATGGCTTTACATTACGCTAGAAAATGCTGTCAGTATAATAACCTTTGGAGATAGCAAGCCATATGCTGATTTCAGTGACGTGGATATAACAAGAGGAGTAGTTCTGCACTAAGGAGGGAGAGCATGGCCTCTTCCCACCAGTCACACGCTGCACAGTCCATATGAGGATTTGATCCATCTGGATACATTCTCTTGTCTCCCACCCTTCTTCCCTGAAGACTGGTTGTCCTCCTTTGACCTCCTTCAGGTTCCTCAGTGGTTTGTGTTGAGGTCCCTGCAGCTTTCCTGTAGATCTTGCCAGCATCTGTCTTTGGTGCTGAGTCGCCAGAGTCTCATACCTTCCCCAGCTGAGAAGGAAATCCCTTTGCTATTCCCCAGTTAGCCTCATATATTTTCCCTGCAGAGACCTGCAGGTCAATAGCTGATAAAGCCCACCCACCACTGAAATGGAAAGGGAGGAAACTTTCGCAAGCTTTTGTGCAAATCTATAACTTCACTCTGATCCCAAGTTTGTTCTGCTCCTCCTGGTCAGTTGGCAGCTGGTGGTCTTAGCAGCTACATCATGCCCCATCTTTCCCTCTGATTGCTTTCATTTGAGTAACTTCTTCACCAGCACCATTTAGCTGGGGATGTTCCCTTTGTACGGTGTGACTTGAGGGCAGCCGCAAGGAGGAACCATCTTGTTTCGTTTGCGCCGATGGGGAGTGAAGGCTTGAAACAGTTGTCAAAGTACACGTAGTAAATCAAAGCAGGGATGGACGTGTCACTGCTGCACGTGATAACCTAGCAAGGGTGAAACAGCTCAAGAGAGCTGCGGCGTGGGGGTGAGCCCCTATCACAGCACCTTTGTGTAGAGAGTGGTACAAAGTGCAGGCCTTCCTGCTCTGGCGGTGGCAGGGACTTTGGGCTCTCAGCCTCTGGCACGTGAACGGCTGCCTTCTCCTGTTACCTGGTGCTCCCTCAGTCCCTTAGCAGCAGTGTCCATGTCCTGGCACAGCTCGAACTCCCCAATGGCTTTTTGTGCACTCCACTGGGCTTCGGGCCAGGCATTAGTGTGGTGAGACTCCCTACAGCCATCGGAGACACCATGGTAGGCTTTTGCCAGTGATTATTGTTTTGTCTTTTCTGTGATGCTGAATCATCATCGTTTGGTTTCCAAAAAAATAGATTTGCTGATTGTTCTTTCTTATCCAGTTCTCAAACCTCATCTCCAAAGAATATTTTGGGTCAGAACTTCTCTGTTGCCAGTAATGTGGAGATAAATCACTGTAGCCTCTGCCTGACATCCTTTCTGTGGGAGAAGTTGGGCTTCTGGGCTTTTGTTTATTGTTAATTGAACTATTGTCAGACTGTTTGTGTTACAAGAAAAAAGGGCTGGAGGATTAAAATCTATCATTACATTTTCATTATTCAGTCATGAAGGCAGGGAACTATTAAAGAAGATTTTTCTAAAACGTTTCTGGAGTCCACAGACAATAACCCAAACCAAAGCACGTAACCATACATGACAATTAAGTATCAGAATGCTTTCTATTGCTCATTCTTTTAGATATTGCAGTTCTTATTTTAAGAACTGCCCTATGTTGGTTTTTATTTTTATTTATCTTTTATCCTATTTATTTCACTTTTGGAAAGCATTTTTACTAAACAGAAAACCTACTTCCTGAAACTTTCTTCCACTTTTCCCAGTGTAACCACTCAGCAGATTAATTAAAGCCAACAACTCTCATTTCTTCTAACAACCTTAAAGAATCCCATAGGTGAGACAGCAGTGACACACAAGGAGTCTGATTTAAGTACCTCAGATATGAGCCTCTGATCCTGGTTTAATGTTAGTCACATCTTAAAATGAAAGAGGAAATTGAAACAGGTTTTGTTTCCATAATTGTTTTTTAAAGCTAGCGTATTAAGTCTTGGTGAATTATTTGGTAGGAATGATGACTCTGCACCTTTGATTTGTAGGTGAAATTTTCATTCTTAGCTGCTTTTCCCTGGCAGGATTAAATGCCAGGTTCTCGGCTCTCTATGGAATTAGTAGGACCCTGTGATAGAATCATAGAATCATTATGGTTGAAAGAGACCTCAAAGATCATCATGTCCAACCGTATACCCGAGATAGATACCATAGGAAATGAAACTACAGTCGAGAGAAGACAATTGCTGTAAATGTAACATGTTTGTTTTCACAGGTTTCCTTGGCAGACTTTTCCATGATGCATTTTTCCAATTTTTACAAAAATTTTCTCTTTCTTCACTAACCTCAGAAAAAGATTGAAACACTCAAAAGGCTTAGGCTGATCAAGAAAACTATTCCAATTCATATCTGCTGAAACTGTGCTGCAGGATTTGTTGTTGTGTGTGTGCTGCTAAGGCAGGTTGCTGAGAAAAGGAAAATGACATTTTCTGGTAAAGAATTTGCCACCTCGTGGTTCAATGAATTCAGCAGAGGAGCCCAACACTGAGGACCGATGGTAGTCCAGGAAGGTGCCTCTGCTGGAACAGTAATTTAGGTAGTAGTTTAGGACCCACCACGAAGGAAGTGGAGTCTCTAAAAGTTTAGTTTAGATATGAAAAATAAGACGGCATGAAAAAACTTTTAACATGTCTCCCTCCACTGGCTATAGACATAGCCTAGTTGACTAATTAAGACTTATAGATATATAAACTTAAAGAGGTGGCTGAAATGTGGTTGATGAATGCTATCCTTTGTGCCTGTGTTTTCCTCTAGAAAAACAAAAGGGGTGGGGCAGAGAACAGCCTTTACTTCCTCTATGAAGCACGCATTTTTTGTATATATAAAAATTTCTGATTTTCAGGGCATTTGTAAATAGCAGACCTGTTACAGCTGACCACATCTTTATGCCTTAAGTTTCACTCTTCTGTTCATGGCCTGAGAGAGGAGAGGCATTGTGTTGAGCAGCATCTTAAAGATGGCCTTTTTTTCTGTCCTCCTTCCCCTCCTTTACACGTTCACCCTGAACGGGTTATCACCATGGCAGAAGTTTTATTAAGGAACCAGGGCTAAGAGTAGGTTTGGAAAGGAAAAAAAAGAGTATGTTAAACTTAAAAAGTATAAATGCTGAGGGAAGGAAAATAGTTTCCCTATTTGCCCATCATTAACTTTATAGGGATGGGGGGAATTGGAACAAAATTAATGAGTCAGCCCCATTCAGTTAAACTTGAATTCATTTGGGCACTTTCTGGTCTCAGACAGAGCAAACAGCAGTAGAGGAAATAATTATGATATTCTTCTCCTTACTGCAACCGGGCATGAGTTAATGCAGACTTCTAAGCTGGCTTACTAATAACATGCATTCCAAAGGGTCTGTACATGTTTCCAATTTAGAGCTGTAAATTAGATTTTATCCTCAACTTGGCATCCATAAAAGACATTCATGGAATACACCTGCATAAAGGTCCTTATTCATCTCTCTCATCCCTGTTTAGGATTGCTTTTAGGCACTATAATATGCTGCAGAACCAGACTTTACCTGTGAAATCCAGTGCCCTGAAGACAAAAGAGAATAATAGTACTTCTTATTTATAAGACTACCCTTCAGCTTCACAGTCCTTTGCCAGTTTAACTGGAATTTAAACATATCATCAAGAAATGATGATGCTTTGATTATGTAATGTATCTGGTTGAAGCATCTTTGTTTAATCTTTTTAGGCCTTGAAAAGGGACATAAGATGGTTTTGATACAGAGGATTGGATCCATCCTTCTTGCTACATTATTTACACCATTCTTATCACTGTGGTATCAGAATGCCTTAAAATACATGTCATTTCTCTCTAGCTTCTCTACCTGTCCGTTTTCTCCAAGTTGTTGTTATGAAAAGTCTTACAACCATGGCCTTTAATGACACCAACATCAGCTTGCTCTACCTGCTGGAAAAAACTTGTGTTCAAATGGGAGTCTGCAGCATGGCGCTCTGTTTTCACTGTAATTACAGTACTCGGAGGAACCTCCTTTACTCATAGTCCCTGAGCTCAGGGAAAACCAAAAGCAAGCTTTTTTGAGCGTGTCTGAATGGTCTGGGATGTCCTGTGCTCTGTACTGGTCTGCTACACAAGCTGAGAGTCCCAGCAAAAACAACCTGCATTAGACTGCATCCCTGGGGCAGCATGGTATCATCAGCTCATTCCTCTGAGCTGTGCCCATCAGAGAGAATCCAACTTCAGAGGAAAGTTTTTGGCTCAGGGGTTGACTTTTCTGAGATCTGTGTGTGGGTATCAGCCACATGGCTCCTATTGACTTTAATGGGAGCCACGCTGCTGGAAACCCATGCGCTCCCCTTGGGGTGATGATCTCCCCGGATGGGTGCGGACTGCTCCATGCATTAGCTTTAAGGGGGAGAGTACACCTCTGCCCTGCCTTGTCAAGAAGAAACGAGGCCCCCTCTCCACCCTTACCCCCACGCCTTTGGCCTTGTGTATTTATGGATGAGCAACAATGGAGACTCATTTCTATGGTAAGTTAGCAAGATTTATACTATAAATATTACATTACAAGGTTCAGACACGGTGCTATTTTCAAACATATCCATACTTTGCTGCAGATCAGTGTGTCACTGAAATATTTCCTTTGAAGACTACATTTTTGAAACACATCATAAAAATTCTAGCATTGAGATGTCTCCATTTGCGCCATTACAGTGTGTGTCAAAATTAAAATAAGATATTAAAAAGTTATAGGTTTGACTGGGGGTGGGGGGGGGTGTGAGATTCTATGAGGGATTCAGAAAACGGGCAGCATAGCTTTAATTGAAGGAGACAATGTTGTCAGTATATGTGTTCCTACAGTTATAAAGCCCAGCAGTATAGTATTCATCAAGTCTGATTCCACCTGACACTTGACTGAAAGCATTTTGCACTAATTTGCTTTGTGCTTGTCTAGTAAATCTAAAAAGAATGAGTGAAGGGGTGATAGGTGGCCATTAAACAGAATAAACAGCCTCTGGCAAGTGAATGAGTTTTACAGACTTGTTGCTTTTGGGAGGGGGAGGGTGGAAGGGGAGAAGATTATAGGTCTTTGAATCAGCATGTGGCTGCCTCTATCACTCTGTAATCACAACTGTTTTCTTTGGCCCAGAGACCCATGTGCACCTCCAGAGAGGCTACTATGGCGAAGGAGGAAGCTCTGCCCCCGAACCTCTGCAGGAGAGCCCTCCAGACATATGATTCATATTCCAAGTGTGATAGAGGCCTAAATGGCAATTATTTTATCATATAAACACCAGCGAGATAGATTTCAGTCTGGAGCTGATTGCTTTCCTCAGATAATCCTTTTCAAATTTTCCCCTACATAAAATATAACAGCTTTAGGGTGTTTTCAGGTCCCTGCTTATGGTTCAACTTATGGTAAAAACCGTGGGCTTGTTGTCATCTTTGTCTGACTTTGCTGATAGCAGGCAGGAAATAGCTGTGTAAAGGCAGGAGGGGGTAAATAGCTGGCTCTGTGGTCTGTAATTGGTTCATAGTTTTGGACTGTGAAGAATAGAAAAGAAGGCAGAGGAGGGCTGGAAGACAGCCTAACAAGGAACACATGGGCATCTGAAAACTAAACACAGCTGGACCAAGAAGTACATTTGACCGCCCGTTCCCTGCTCTCAGACTTCTTAGCATTGTTGTTGTTACTGGTGGAAGAATATATAGCACCGGATTTCAAGGGGGTGGATGGGAACTTTGCTGTGATAAAAGGCTAAATATCATGACTAACAAGAAATCAAAACAAAAGCTTCCTTTCTCCATGTACTTATTTATTTAGTTGCTTGCTTGCTTGGGGTTCTCTTATCTTGGCAACCTCATTGCTGCAGTTTTGCTGGAGGATGGTGTCAGCCGCAGAATGTCAGGGATTCATTCCCTGGAAAAGGACAGTCAGCTTCAGGGGGTTTCTTTTTGCTTCCCCTTTTCCTTATCCTCCCCTCCCTCGTTGCCTTCAAAACACAAGTGTGGGTAGAAATTCGGGGACTGAGAGAGGACATAATGAGCCTGGAAAAGAGGATAGCATGATGAAAAACTCTACCTGTCGATACGACGTCAAAGAGAGGAAGTTTTAATCCTCCCCCTCCGACCTCCCCTTGGAAGATGGGAAGAGGGATCACACCAGCCCCGGGTCGTGCACTGAAGCCGGGCAGAAGCTCTCTGCGGGATTGCAGGCCGCTTCTGTGTCTGGGATAAGTCAGCTTTGTTTTGGCTGCTTCTAGGACAGGGGAAAAGCTTTCCCTCTCGATATCCCTGAATTAAGGGCTCTCATTACTTGGACCTCATTAAAATAATCTCTCATCTGTACTTGTGTCACGAGGAAATGGCTGTTTCCCCCCCCCTCCCTTCCTCTCCCCTGCTATCTGCACAAATGTATTTTTCTTTTCTAAATTAAAAAAGATCTTGCTGCCATTACACTTGGCTATTTACATTCTTTAAGGAAAAAATAAAAAAGCCCTGAAAACCCTGACTGCAGAACTGCCATTAGTGTTGATTGTGTCCAGCAATGCACAGTCCACTTCAAGAAAGGCAACATCTTCTATTTTTTAAGCCAAATGTTGTGCACCGCAGCAAGAACAAACAAGAGCGACTTTCATCCTTCAAACACTGAAGCAGCTTTGCAAAGCCTGACATGAAAGGGCCTCCCTTGCTCTCTTGTCCACGTAGGCCTGGAAATGGAGCTGAAATGGCTAACAACATTGGTAATAATAGGGGCCTGCCTGGCATCAAGAGGTGAGCCGAAAGACTTCAAAAGCTGGCTTGAGCATGGCTGCAGGAGCATTTGCTCTGGGATTCAGGCTCCAACTTTTATTCTCTGCCTTTGAAGAGCTTACAATTGGGTGGAGGGTGGAAACCAAGCATTTTTGACATGAACTCTGCCATGGAAAATTATGAGAAAGACAGAGATGAAAAGGAATGTGTCCTGATTGTGCTGGATATTTTTTTTATTTTATTTTATTTTTAAAAGTCTACAAAACAAGGGGCTAGCAGTACTATAATCATTGATCCTGAA
The DNA here is from genome assembly GCF_000690535.1 of Cariama cristata. Lineage (NCBI taxonomy): Eukaryota > Metazoa > Chordata > Aves > Cariamiformes > Cariamidae > Cariama > Cariama cristata. The sequence goes on along the minus strand of NW_009617540.1, from coordinate 16,368 downwards.
AAGGTTCTTCAGAGATTAGCGCTATCAGTGCAATGTGAACCTCAAGGCTGAGAGGCAGCATGGAGGAGAGAGGCCCTTTTGCACTAAAATAACACAAGCTTTTAAAGGAATAGTGTCCTACTCTGCTGAAGGGGAAAAAAAAAAAAAGAAAAGAAAAAAAACCACAGCACCTGTGCTAGAAAACAAACAAACAAAGCAAAAAATAAATGGCAAGCTTGGTTTACCTCCAAATTTTGCAATCACCAGAGGTTCCCAATTGTTTGAGTGTAGATCCCTCAGAGCACCCGGACTCCTGTTTGTTTTGCAAGCTAAGATTACTCTGCAGGATTCTCCTGTTGTTTTTGCTGCCTATAAACACAGAATAATTTCATTGAACCTGGAGAAGCTACTGGGGATTTACTTCAGTATGGGTAGCTGTATGGGTATCTGTGGGATTACTAAATATTTAAACAAATTAGCCTTACTGTTTCATCCTTTTTATTTTTGGCAAAGCTTCATTAGTATCAAATACACAACAGGCAGGTGGGCAGCATTGTGAAAGGTCACCTGTCATTTCCTATTGCAGCGTTCTTTTCTGTTGTGTCAGCTTTGCTAACCTTTAATCATTGGGGCAGTAGATAAGGAAAGGACAGGCACAGAAGCTGGAAGTTAGTAGGAAAATGGGAGGAAAACCAGGTTCATGTATGGGGAGAGGGTGACCACTCTCAGAAGCAGACCCAGGAGACTGGACCTGGAGTGAGACTTGAAGAAGTGCAGAGTGGGAATGTAAGTAAAAAAGAGCAGGCAGGAATGGGAGAAGGATGGGTTGGAAGGAAGGACAGCAAATGGCTGAGGACATCCATGGCTTGTAAACCACCTACGCCTGTTGTTTCTCCTCAGGGCCTGGAGTGGGAGCAGAGATTTGTGCCTGCCATCACTGCCGTGGCTGTCAGTGGAGATCTTCTCACTGACAAAGTGTCCCATTTGTCCAGGTTGCTGCCCTACAGAGAGGGTGCAGTCTCCTACTGCTGACGCTTACTTCCAAAGTCAGGTAGTAATACATCTGCAGGAACGATGGACAATAGGGAAGGTGTCCTGCACCAGTATAAAGGTAGGGAATCATTACATAGATAGAGGATCACTGCAGCGCCTGCATAGAAGCTGTTGAAATGAATGGAAAGAGTTTGTTGGACATCAGAGCCCTGGACAGCTGAACGAACACTTCCTTGACCCCTAAGCCACCCCCTCAGATGTTGTGATTCTAAGCCTGCATTGATTTGACATTTTAAGATGAATATTCTGTGTTCAGTGGCTCTCACTCTGTACTTTTGGCACTTTCTAGTGGTCCTGAGTGCTCCTTCTGAGCACAACTTGTTTTCCTTCTCTCACTTGTAATCGTACCGTAAGGGGACTGTGTATACACAGTACACTTACCTATTTTTCTCTAAGTGGGGAGTTGTGGAGTGGCTGCTGTACATGATTGCCTGTCAGGCACCAATTAGCGATCCATTCAGAATCTCTGAAGCTGTGATCCACAGCCAGGAGAGAGTTTGAGAACACTTGTTTTGAATTATCCTGCATAAATCTCATGCCGTATATCTGCAGCAAAATGAGATCATATCCCCATGTCTTTTAAATATCAAGACATCAAGATATGCCTGGTTTTGAACAAACAAAAAACAAAGTTATAATGAAGCTTTTTGTGTAAAGCAGTCTCTGACAGTATGTCTTAAAAATTAATATACCCCCATCTAAAATATGATTTGCTTTTATGTCTCAAATTACACTGATATGAGTATTTCAGTTGTTAAAATACAAAACTTAAACTGTTGGGTGCAGAGTTCTTAAATGCATTACTGACATGAGTCTTTCAGTTGCTTTTTCCAGCCTCTTTTCTCAAAAGCAAAGAAAAGCCACTTAGCATTTCTAAAGCCCAACTTGCCAGTCTGTTGCTGTTGCTGAAGTTTATGTGTTAAATCTTTGAATCAAATACTGATAGTTCTTAACTAACCAGTTCTCAAACTTTAGGGAGGGAACAGAAGGAGATAACAAAGTCCCTGAACTACAGGAACTACATGTAGAAAGTAAGGCTACGGGAGGCTGCTAATGTGCTCTGAAAGCTGAGTGCTTAAAGCAATCAAAGATGGGGAAAGTCTAAAATAATATCTTCAATAACTATCTGTTAATTCGCAAGGACAAGGAAAAGAGCAGCCCTTGGTTGTATTGCTAAGTCTAAGAAATTTGCAAAGCACCAAAGCAAGAGGGAATCCAGCAGCAATTCCCAGGGCTCCAAGCTCACTCACTAGCTGACTTGATGAGCCTCTTTGATCTAGTATTGACATCATATCAGATCTCTTACACTGTTTTGCCCACTTGCCAAAGCCCACTTCCCAGAAGCGAGAATGTGCGTTCCTTTCCTTGGGGTAATTTGAAACATTGACACAAAACAGACCTCTCGCTCTTCCTCTGCTGTGGTCTGCCTTTTGAGTAGTTCCTTCACTAGTGTCTCCTTAAAAACACTTGGAGGTCAATGCCAGGTTTGAATTGCAGTGTTCTCATTTATTGTGAGTGATGCGATGATTAGGTATTAAGTGTATGAATACCAAGAAGAGAAAAGAGAGAATATATAAGTTGGTTTGGGAGCCTGGGATTCACAGACATCCAATTTTTTTTAGATACCTTGTATAATAAACAGGGGTTTCATTAACCATTTTTGGCTACTCACGGAGTACCGTACTACACAGAATACTCACTGTTGGTTCAGTGATATGTGGAATTTGCATGACAAGAAAGAAACGGAAAGTCTCCAGTACCATGTAACACGTGGAAAGAAGCCAACATAAAAAATTTCCTCTTCTCTCCACAGAGGAATTTTTGACATTGGGAATAAAAGTATAAGCTAAGTTAATGGCTAGCTCAAGTACCATGTCTATAAAAGTTCTGAAACAGCATGGGAAATGTGCTGCTCTGTTGCGAACTGGGCATTCCAGATCTACTTGTTAAAGAGCATCTCAGGCCCTCCTACGTTCTCTAGACTGTAACATTGACACTGTTTTTACTCGATCCAGCAGTATTAGTCATATTTAGATCCCAAATTTCCCCCACACATTACTGGCGGTCATAGTCCCTTTTTGAGGATACTGGACAAATAACTCACGCAAATTATTAGTGCCCAGAATTGAGCTACCCCATGTAAGTCTGCAGGAAGAGACTTCTATTTTGAGCAGGAAATGCAGCAAATATGGGTACTGCCAGAGTCTGGGGGCAGTGGCTGGGTTTCTTAGACTATCCTGTCTCACTTTTGGACACCAGTTGGCCAGGACTTTTCTCATTTGTTCATGTATGCTTCTCTCTCATTTAGTCATCACTGCTAGGAAGGAAATACGGCTGGAAAAATAGCATATCACCGCTTAAAAAAGTTACAATGGCAAAACTGCCCTTAACCAAATGGCTAGCTGTTAATCTTAAATACAAGTGGATTGAGTATCAGGAGGAAAAAAATCTTTGTTGGAGGTCAGGAGAAAAGGCATCTAGGTTGTTTGTGAAATATTAAAAGCTAGAGTTCACTGAGCATCTATCTTGTGCATTTTAATTATATCTCCATGAACCTGAACTGTGGGGGCCCCCAGCAAGCCCTACTGAGTTGTGCTAGCTCACAAAGTTCAAAGCTAAGTTGTAAGTCGTTTTTATTTAGCGCCTAGTGACAGCAAGTACTGTAGGTGGAGAAACATTAAGTACCACTTAAATCTGTTCCTGTACATCTTGTTAGAAATACACTGGAATGATACTCTGGCTCTGACTTCATTGAGATCCATTATAAAGTCCCCCTTGGCCTTTTCTAACATGTACCTGACTATGCCGTTGGAGAATCCTCAGCTCCCATCCAGTGCTCAGCAGTCACTGCTCAAATCCAAAATCAACACACCACAAAGTCAATGCTACCAACTATTGATTCAGAAAACCTCAGTATTCTTGACCGTGTCAACACAGAAATCAAGGGTGACACTGGCTCGGAATCAGAAAATGTGTCTGAAAAGGGCTGCTGAAGTCAGATGTAGCTATGCTTTCTGAGAACACGTCTTGACTAAATCGAAGTGCTAAAGGTGCCGGGGTTGGGATGCATGGAAAGAGCCTGCTGGTCTCCATCAGGACTTCCTTTCAAAAGTATCATGAGTTTTATCTTCAACTTCTCTGGGAAATTTGTCAAAAACATTAGGAAACAAAATAAAATACCAAAGGTGGGCTCTTCTTGAGTGTGTCTGTCCCTAGAGAGAAAACAATCACTTTGATCAGAGCACTTGCCCAAGCCCGCTGAAGTACATTTGCAGCTCGCAGTGAAATGTAGCACAAGTATTTCTTATTGCAGTGAGTATCAAAGGAGGCAATAAGGCTTTGCCACTTACTTTAAAGTGTTTCCATGTAAATGGAAGTGAATGCTACAGGGGTCTGTTCCCCTCTGAATGCACAGGGGAGCAAGGTGCTGAAGGGTTGTTTTCATTATACCATTAACAGGGCGAGTTCTTTTTCCCTCCATTCCTCTTCAAAAGCAGGGGCTTGAGGCCCCTTCTCTGGGTTGGCCATGCAAAGCTGTGTGTTCCCTGCCAGCCAGGGTAGTAAATCCCACTGTTGTTCTCAGATGCCATCCCCCTGCCCTGGGCCCAGCAGAGATCCATTCCTTGTCGTCGTACCAGCTGTACTTTTTCTGTGGGGAGACGGCAGACACCCGTTTGGCAAGGAGGGGCAAGCTGTAATGTCTAGCCAGACACATCTGCCATAAACCTTTGCTTCCTGTTATGACACTCATGTGTCTAAACTTTTTGATTTATTTAGGTCAAACTGTCTAACCTGCTTGAGTAAGACTGGAATCGGCAGGTACTGAGTCATGTAACAATAGGAAGCACCAAAATACAACTTGCAGTATTAGATCTTGGAATTAATTTCAGTTTAGTTAGTTTTATTCTTTAAAAACTATCCCACACATTATCCAGAAATATCTTTCTCATTTCCATTTTTTCTTCCATTTAAAAAATTATTATTAGTGGTATTATCGTAATCATCTTCTGACCTGGCCATAGCTTTTTCCATCTGTGTATTTCCCTGATTAGCAGAATAAGAATTTTAGAAATTGCAAATCTGGAACTTGGGCCACCAAGGATAAAAGAGAGAGTATTCTGTTTGATTTATACATCTGTCTTGATTAGGGAATTCTTTCTTTGTCTGGAAGCAATGTGATACGGTTGTTAGAAAAGGGGAGACAGACCTTGGGGACACTTGAGTTCTTTCCTAGTTCTAGTGTCACTCACTCAGCTTCTTTACACCCAAATCTACCCTTTGGGTTTATTAGTGGGTATAAGAACACCTAACTAGCTTGCCCGTATGTTGTGAAACTTAATTCATTTATATGTCTAAAGGTCTTTCAATTTATCACACTGGAAAGCTTGTATAAAGCATGTAAGTACTGATTTTTAAAGGTACTTTTCCCTCCTGCGAACATTAGTTTAGGTTGTACACATTTAGTCTACAATCACACAATACTTCTTTCTAGAAAATACTGAATCTAGAGATTCGCTGTGAGTTACATCTTTACACCTGTAAATAATAATATCTTGTATGTGTGAGCATATATGCGTGTGGCCATATATGTCTTTATATATTTATATATGCATGTTTATATACACACACAAGCAAGAAAAGAGATAGTCTTTCCAAATAGTCTGGAAAATCTCTGGGACTCCACAGCTGGCAATGCATTACTTTCATTTAAAGAAAACTTACACAAAAACCTTATGTGCAGTCAAAAAATTCCCAGCTCTAATTAATATATATATGAAGTGTAAACAGATCATGAAATATTTTTTAGTGCTTAATACATAGAAATGTCCTGTGTTGATGCTAATGAAAAAGTAATGCCTGGTATATTTCACATTGCAGGGCCTGGGGACACAGATCCATGGAAAAGCAATTCATACCAAACTGCTTTACAAGTGCAAAAATTCTGTTAGCCTAAAGCTACAGCTCTACATAATTGTACAGGGGGAAAAAAAAAGCAGAAAAAACCCAGCCCTCCTCTGCCCTGTCTTTGCAGCGCACTCATTTATTTCAAGCTCTGGTAATGGGTCATTCTCTCAAAAATGATGACACCAATATTTCAGCAGAAAGGTTTTTTAATCTACCATATTCTCAGTGTAATCTAGACAGCTCCTCGTTACCTAACTGAATAGTCTGTCATTCCAGATGATTCTCAAGATCTGATCGTTGCAAGGGAAGTTAAAGAAATGCGTGAAGACCATGAAAACCCAACCCTCTCCCTTGGAGAATAGTCTCTTAATTGTAATAGCCCATTTTAATCATTGTGATTGTTTAAAATATTATGAACAGAGGGAAATAAGGAAGATAATTGTGCTTCAGCAGTCACAATCTTTTGTTATCACCTAAGCTTATTGGAGATTTAGCTGTGTATAGTTCCAATACTTCCTTCACATACCAAGTGGCCTTAATTATGTGGGCAGCTAGAATCTCTCTTGAGAGAGAGAGGCTTGGATAGCAAAACAGCAGGTAAGAAATGCCTCTTCCTTACTTCTTTGTTTCTTCCCAGTCCCCTGTAGCTAAGGCTGCATATGTGGCTGTCTCTGTCTTTGTGACACTTTAAATGTGAAACAAGTAATTTAGCTGAAAATTTTCTGTTATTTTTTTTACATGCTTCATATGCTGGGTTAAAATCCATTAGCATATAACAAAAATCGGAGCAGATGTAGTGCAACAGATTCCTTAAGGGAGTCCATATTTTTACATATTTTGTAATAAGGAAACTGTCACTCCCAGATGGTATCTAGCTAATACTGGTGGTTTGCTTGCTGATAACATACTAAAAAATAAAATTAATTGTATTCTATTTGATGACAATGAAGCCATTATCATATATAATTCACTCTTAAAGGAAACGTCCAAATGATGGTCTCTTGCAATAACTAGACTTTCTCGATCTCCATGCCTGTCCCTTCTCTTCTTCTTCTACCTCAAAAATTCTTTCAGAATTTGTTGCAGCAGAAACCTCCAGCTGCAAAGCGTAACAGCCATTCATCAGCAAAGCTGGAAACCAGTGTGAATTTGTACAGGGAATCTGGGCCAGCAGTACCTCAACACACTTACCATGAGCTTCGTCCTTTACCAGTGGTTCTCAAACTGCTCTGTTTTAGATGTTGCTATTATTTATCATAGCAAAAGGATGCAATTAACCTTTTCATTTATGCCACTGAACGGTACCTATTTGGTAATTGGCTTGATTAGTGCAGGAAGTATCCAGAGCTGATACTTGGTGTGAAAATGAAAATCATGGCAACTGTTTGTATCCCGACTCCTAAACAAACACACTACATTGATCTGTAGAATATGTTCAGTATAAAGTTAAAAACTCTCAAAATATTAAAAAACTTTCTGAAAACAGATTTTTTTTCTGATATAAAACTGCTCAACTTCTTCCTTAGGTGAAAAATTCAAGACCTGTTACAGACTGGCCAGTTAACAACCTGATGAGAGGTGGGTGGTTGAGCTCACAGGAGTTAAGGCTTTTGGCAAGGTTTGTTGACATGAGATGCCAGAATGAGGAGCTCAGAAGAACTTTCCTCTTCTCTTTCTGTCCTGCCACAAAAATATCCAAGTTTTCAGGAAACCTGTGAAGAAACTGGCCTTGAAGTTGAGACAGTGTGGTAAAGAGCAACGGGAAGAGAGATTTTTTCCTTCTCAAAGTTGACCTTGGGCAGGGAGTGTTGGCCTTCCTGACACCTCCTTGGGATCACAGCACTGGTTCCCCAGGCCAAAGACAGTTTGTAGGTGTTGATACCAGTCTGCAGATGGGAAAACTGGAACAGAGGGGTGAAGTGACTTTTACCAAGTCACAATATCACTTAGTGCTGACACAGCAGGGTGAAGTGACTTTTACCAAGTCACAATATCACTTACTGCTGACACAGCAATGGAACCTATGTGTCTGAACTCCCAGTTCATTGACCTATCCATTGGGTACTCCCTTAGCACAAAGATAGAGTGAAGAAAGGAAGAGATTTCTTCCAGTGGTGTTGGGTATGGAAACACAAAACTACCTAGCTTTGTGGAAGAGGGGTTTTTACAGGATTGACTAGTTTAAATAACTATTCAAGCAAACATCTAACTTGATAATAATTATTTCCTCGTCTCTGAATGACTGTAGAGAGATATGGTGAGGCATACTGTCTGAAGGGTCTAAAATGTGTCTGGCTGTGTTCATTCTAGGTTATTTGTGCTTTTTGTTTAATTTCCCTTCTGATATAAACTAGAAGTGATACGAAGAGAAACAGATGACTGCTGTTCCATTTGGAGATTTGGTAGAGAAGGACAATGTTGTAGCCATCTCTGTCACATTGGTCAGGGGAGCTTGGGGAGTATGAGAACAGGTTTTATATGCTCTGAGGCTATTGCCCTAATTTGGGAACTCACAACCAACGCAGTCCCCCATAAAACTACCTGAAGTTATTGGCAGACATTGCAGAGGAAACAGATCTCTTAACATATGTGTAATTTTGAGTAAAATATTATTTTATTAAAAAAAATTCACAGATCAAGGCATGTAAATCTTAACCACCTGTAGTCCTCCATCCTCAGTTACAAGGTTCCTAATAATCAGCAAGAACTATTTTACTTTGTTTTGTCTTATTTTATTTTGCTTTCTTTTATTCTATTTTAGAAATGAAACAGCCTTCTGAGTGTAACAAGAAGGTAGTGACATTTCAGTCCCTGAGTGGAATTTGTCCCAGGCTTTCATCTCCCGTTTCAGTTCAAAAAGAGAAGACTTTTCTTCCTCGGTATTCCTCTGCCTGGTATCTCACGAAACCTATTCTTGTAAGGCTGGAGCCCCAAATGGCACAAATCTCATGAAACAGCTGTTCCTGTGACATTTCAGTTATTTGGTGACGAGAGTACTTTAGAGATTGTCCATAGTCATTGAGAATTCTGGGATCTGGGTCACAGATTTTCTCAAAAAGAATTTACCCAGCTTTGAATACTCTGAACTCACTTTGTAATCCTTGTCTTCACTAGTATCAGGCATTATCTCTTTGACCTTTTTCTAATGCATTAAGTACTAGACAACTGTAGTATTTTATTTAGTGTGATTTGCATTCAATCTTCAAATATCCCTTGAATCATAGAATATTTACATCTTCAAACTTTACTACTGTATGTTAGCTGACATCATGAGAAGTACGTACAGAAGTGACATGCCACAAAAAGCAGCATTGCTTTTATGTTTGTGGATCTTAATTCATACCTTTTCTCTCTCAGCCTTCCTCAGTAAGACATCATAGTTGATGTGTTTTCTGCTCTATGTTTTAATGCCTGAGCAAGAGATGTATTTTATTCATAATTTGGTAGGAAATACGTCTGGTGAGAAGGAATTTGGACACCATTAAAGCAACCTGAAATTCCACCCTGGACGCTGGGAGGGAGCTCTTTCTCTTAGCCATATAAAGCATCTGCTTAAATTCTCAAGTGTGGAATGTGCAGACTTGTTAGGCAAGATTTTAACAGACTGTTTGGCACTGAGTGTAATTTTCCCAAGGACCTGGCAGTGGAGATAGTTTAAATAATAGATTGTCAAATACTCATCAAGAGAAATGCTAATTGATGCCTTATCTGAATCAAGCTCTGCACAATACCGGAAAGGGAATGGGCATTTCCTGTTTCTTTCCTACTCAAGGAGAAGAGATGCTTCCCAAGAAACTGCTAATGTTAGGTTAGATATATCCCAGCTATAGGACTATTCTGTAATGTGGATTAGCTCATGGCTAGTATATATGAAGCATGCTTTATTTATTAAGTATTTTATTGAGTAATGTGTGACTTCACAAGCCTGTAGTATATTCCTAGTGCCAGCATTGCTAGATGTCCTTTTACCAAATGCCATTTTGAACCCCTCATCGACATCTGTATTCTGCTGTCTTTCTTTTCTTTGTTTCTTGAAGTTTCTGGGTTCAGCCTAGCTCTTCAAACCAACGGTGGGGACATGAGGAGAAAGCACAGATGTGACTGTGGGACTGGAATGCCAGCTGGCCACAGTGCTAAAGCGGCATTGCAGGGCCGTTGGGTGAAGTAAATCTGAACTTTTGCAATAAATATTAAAGAGACCAAGACTTTGAATGGATTTGGAATCTGAAACCAGAAACCAGATCTAAATGTCAGAGCGGGTCCCTATCTGCAGACTAAACTGAACAGAATGTTCAGACCCCAACTTTGGCAAAGAAATCAAAGCCGTAAATCCAAATCTGCTTTTTGTATTTCAGACTCTCTTGTAATGCTAATAATACTTTGCCCTTTTGCAGTCTCCAATATTTTAGAAACTTGATTTATCAAATAAATCATACTTCCCACTCAGACTCACATGAACAAGTTGGCTGAAAATACCACCCAAAAGCAAAGGCAGGATTGGGCTGTGGCAGAATTCGTGCTGTCTTTGTGGCTGTGTACAGATAATGAGGCTGAAAGCTTTTATCTATATCTCTATAACTTTTCCAATGCAATCTCTGTGTCAATAGCCCCAGCTCTGTGTGTCTTAGGTTCCCATGACTTCCTAGGTGGAGGAGTCTTACATGTCTTCACATTGACTCATTCCCCAGTTACTGCCAAAAGGCTTTCATAGCGAACAGGAGAAAGTGGTGGATGGTCTTGGTGCAACAAAGTCAAGCTTTGCTTTGTCATTGAGGGGCTACCACAATATTAGGAGTTTTAAAAGATTTGCCTGAGGCTCTAAGGGGAGTGAGTGAGTGAGTGAGTGGCAGAGCTGAGACTAAAGGACAGAACCACTGAATCTATGTGTTCCTCTGAGGAGCTGCATGCCTCTACATTCAGAGAGAATAGGATTATTTAGCATCAAAGGTACCAGTAGCAGATACAGGGCATCTTCATTCATCATGAATAATGCTGTTAGTGAGAAATAATAGTATTCCTTAGTATTGATGATAATATATTGAGCGCTAGCAAAACTTCTGCTAAGAGAGTTATCTAGTGAAGTGAATTATGGAATTTTACTACCTGAATACAGGGACTGATATAAATGATCAGCTCCATGGCAATGAATTGGTTTAAAAAGGCTTCATAAGAACTTGCTTAATGCTCATAAATTAACATTAAATATGAGATGGGTTATCTAATCACATGCTTTCAGGCAAATTTCTTTTTAATATGTATGTACACTGCTGCTGGAAATACAGAAGATACATCAGAGGAGATATTTCCTGCTGTAAATAGTTACATTTGATAAGTCTATATTATTTTCATAGTTTTTGTCAGGTACAGAATTTCTTTCTTTACCATCAAAATTTCTACACAGAATCCATGTTAAAATAACATTTTGTGACAACTTTAACCCTATACATACCTAAACTAAGGCTGGAATTCCATTGTTCCTTTGCTGTGAAATACTGGAATAGTGGGTTCATTTGTTTCAAGAAAAAGTGGGCTCGAATCACTGAGCTGCTGTGTATCTTCTGCAAACTGCTGAGGCTCAAGAACATCCCAGGGCACATCCATTGCAGCCCTCGGTATATGTGGTAAGCCATGCCCCTGATTGCCACCCACCAAAAATATTGGTGAGAAGACGTGGTGAATTCACAAAAGCTGTTCTGAACTATTCTTATGCCGGGGCACATTAATCTGGCGCATTTAACGAAAGAAGAGTAGATGGCTCAAAACACAAATGCCTGCTTTTCTGTCCTCAGGATTCACCGGGTAAGGGAATGCTGGTGCACCGAGTTAATTGTGATTTTTGTCCTGTAGCATCTACCACTGCCTTCTGGCCAGTATCACAATGAAAAACAGCAGCTCAGTTCAGTGTTTTGAACTCTGAACAGTGACATTTACTGTATTTTGTGGTGCTTGTGATTCAAATGATTCCTTTCTCAACCTGACAGAGGAGATATGCAGTAGAAAACTGCTTCCACCTGTTGGAGTGGCTTGCATTTTAAGCAGGGTTAACTGTGGAGTACCATTTGGAAATAGTTCGTAAAATGCTTGAATCCTCTGGGAGTGGTTGTGTTATACACCTTGTAGTTGCTGAACATTTCAGGACTTAAACTTTATCTCTGAGTCGATCAACTGGAGATCAAGCCAGAGGACTGGATAACAGTTTTACTAATCAAAACAATTTTCTGAATGTTGTTGAGTTCCAGGGAGTTTTCCCTGCCATCTGAAAACACACTGAGAGGATGCAGAGAGCAGAATTATAAAATAAGCTCTTTAAATCATGTTGTTCTTGGAGTTTGATTTCGTAGACTTTACAGTGAGCAATAATAAACTAATTATGATTAAACTGATAAAGAGGACTCTCAGAGTCAGCCAGGAAAGTCTTTCATAAATAACCAATACGGAACGATTGGTCTCACAGTTGACATGCATCAGAAAAGCTTGTTTTTGCCTTTTCAGACTCAGCTCAAAAAAACCCAAACCCCCACAAAACCAAAAAAGAAAAACAAACAAACAAAACCAATCCCAAACCAGTGGAATAAAATATATATTGTTAGTATTTTAAAAGTCTCATTTTATCTTAAATCGCGTGACATCTTTCTGACCCCAAAGAACTGGCTCTCAGTCATGTTGAAGCAGCACTATTACTGTTGCTGTTGTGTAGCAAAATTTGGATCTAGACTTAGACATCCAGAGAGAGAGCAAATAGTTTTTGGTTTTCTGTGTTCGGCCTATTTTGAATACTATTTGGGTTTCATAGTTATAACTGGGCAGAATTTATTCAGCTTAATACATGAACATTTCTTCCCAATAGGTTAGGTCAGCTGTGAGGTTTAATCAGTGTTCAGATTTCTGACATGCTGCTGAAGGGCATATAATCTGAGCAAATAAACAGCCAAGGAAAGGCCTGTATGCAACAGAGATGATGTGGGATTGCAGGGGATCATTTCCACTCAGGTGTTTATGGTGGTAGTGTCTTTGTGGCATATAAGAGATGACATTCAGTATTACACTCTATATTGCACCAATATGTATAAAATAAATAGTTATTGTTGTTTCCCCTTTGGAGCACTGTTGTCTAAAGGAGTGAACTGAATATGTTTGCTCCTCTCTGAGGCATGCAGCTGCTTCCTGCTAACATTACAAAGATTTTGTACCTTTTATAAAAGGAGCATATTTTCAGCTCTTTCCTTCACTTTGCTTTAAAGAGAATTTTCATACTGATCCTACCTCTGAGTAGTCCTAGTCCTATTCTAGTTCTTTTTCCTACAGTTATAACTCCAAATTAAGGCCTCTGATTTCCACCAGCACAGTGTGACAAGAACAGTAGTGGGGACCATAATCCATAATCTTCTTTTTCCCATGCTGTCCTATCCATACTTGACAGTACTTTGGAGAAGAAGGGGCATTCAGCCAAGGAATGAAACTTAGAGGCAACTATATCAGCCTCCAAGATTTATTTATTTAATTAAGTCATCATCAGGATGGAAAAATACTCTCAGTTGCCAGAGAGAAATGTTCCAAGCTCAGGAAGGGTCAAAGTACATGCTTGCAAGTTATATGTTACCAGGACTTGAACAAGAAGCTTCGCAAAATATTGCCCTTTGGTCTAGAGTAAACCATGTTATGGGTGCATTAGCTAGCAAGGAGGAGAGGGAGAAGGTCTGGGAGATGTACTACTTTGCTCTCCCACTAGAGTAACCCTGCCTTAGAAGCAGACTCACTTGGCAGCTATTTTGATGTCGAGTGGCATAACTGGGCATAGTTATGTAGCAAGGCTGAAAACTATAGGAGGATAGGAGGGAATGGGACCACTTCAGACAGGGAGAGCAGCCTCTTTCTATAGTAGACAGCTAAACAATCCATAACGTCCTTCAGAATCTGCTCCGTTACCTCTGCACAACTTGCCTCTATTGCTAAGGGAGTGATTAGCGAGTCTGAGAATTAAAATCTCCAGCCATTTCATACAGCTGGAGAAATTTCTGCCACTGGGCCACCAGTGGTCCAAAAAAGCTCCCAAATCCCTTTATCAGCAAAGCTCCTAGAGTGCTGGCGTGTGAGCTTTAACGTCTGTGCAGGCAGAGATGCAGCCCTGTACCTGCAGGCTGCCTCTGTGGGTTGGCACTTCATCTGGTACAAATTGGCCTCGTTCTTCTGATCTGGCCCTGTACTAAACATTACTGCTGAACAATGTTTGCCATCATTTTAGATAGAACTGAACATTTTAAAGAAAGATTTGGGAAGTACAGCTTGCCTTAGATGGCTTCTAGTAAATAGCTCATATTTGCTACTCTTCCCCAGTGGGAATGCTTATGAACTTTAGAGACAAAAAATCCCCTTGCAGGAGCCATTTAGCAAAGGTAGGGTATATTTTCCTGAGGCATCTCAACTTTCCAGTCGGTTCAGTTGTTGATTTTTAAATAAGTCGTGCAAGGATCACTCTTGGCTTTCTAATGCTCATCTGATTGGCTTCATTTGTCTCTCTGAGGGGTGTGTTGCTGCAATATTTTCCTGTTCCAGGATCTCACCAATTTCTCATGCAAATTACCCTTGTTAATCATCTCTCAGGACAACCAGGCAGTCCTTTAGCTAAGTTTTCTTTGCTCAATGAAACAAGTCAAATGCATTCAAAGCACATAGGCTTTTTTCCATAATCAACTCAGGCATATTTGCCCAACTAGCAATGAAGAGGCACCAATGGGCAAAGCTACAAAAGCTAGGGCAGAGCAGGACCAATTCCTGGGGAAAGGGATTGCTTAAACTTTCTGTGCTGTAAGACTTTCTAATGTCAATGACCCATGTGGAAATAGGCTTCATTTGTCCATTGTAGAACTGTCTTCACACAGAAGCATGAATGGGACTGACAAATATCTCCCCAGAAGTTACAGCTCATTGGGTCACTGGAAAAAAAGTAGGTCATGCAAGCAGAGAGACTTGTTGAATGCAGTGGGAGAATCTTATGGTTTTCGAAGGGACGATGGCTGTATCTTGATTCTTCAAAATTTGCTTCCTCAAAAGCTAATCCTCCTGCGATTCGTTCTTATGGGTTCCTCTTGTGATGTGCTGAAGTCTCAGCCTGAAGAACCTCAATGAATGCAGTGAGTATGGGTTTGGTTTTGGTTGGTATCACATGCAAATGTCAGTCAGCTCTGGCATGTGGAAATCCAGCTGAAAAGACACTTTTGGCTTCTTCCAGGATACAACAAATAGATAACTGACATTTCCTATGAATTATCAGCGATGTAGATCATTGTCTTGCTTGAAAACCAGAAGAATTGGCTTCAAAATTTGCTATTTTCACCCAGCCTCTGTTCTGATGATCTTCCCAGACACTGACCTTTTTTTTTTTTCCAAAAAATATTGCTTTCTATTCTCTCTGGCCCTAGCCAAAGTCATTACTTTCCTCTTTGTCATACTGAGACTCAATAGCATTGTAATTATTTCTGACATATGGTATCATCTATCCACCTCTTCTTCCAATATGTCCAAATAAAAGAGGAATACCACTGAAGCCACTAGACCATTGTTTCCATTAGTTAATACCACTTCATGGCTCTCCATTCATAGGGGGGCATGGACCTAAACTTCGTGTGTGGGGCGATGTGCTGTGCTTGGAGACCTGGAGTTTTGCTCTCTTATTTCAGCTCCCTCAGATCTGGAAATTACAGCTCCAGTTTACTTCTCTAGTTTTGTGGCAGAAGGCCAATGATTCTATCTGAAAGCTTTTCCTTTACCTTCATTAACCCCCAAATGTTGCTGTATTCAAAACATCCATAGAGAAGATATTTATCATTCATTTTCTGTTCATGTTGATGTGGGAAAACACGTGCAATCAATATTGAATCTCTTTCGAAACAACTTAAAATGGGAATACATACTGGTCTAATCTAAAACTAATCATGATGATAAATGATGAAAAATATGCCAAAAAGTGGATATCCTGTTCTTAGAAGTTCTTTAGTTATTGGTATGTGTATGGACCTGCATGTATATCTATTGCTTACCAAGAAATTAGATCTCAAATCAGAATTCAATTAGAAAGGAAAAAATTGCTTTTAATATTTAAGTATGTGCTCATGTCTAAACCTCATATGTCTAGTTTTATGCATCTGCCATCTATTTAAATGTAACCTCGTCATATATTTTATTTACCTATATAGAAAATGGCCACAAGTGCATGTTAAAAAAAAGAAAAAGGTAGATTCAGCCAGGTTAATCTCTCTTCCACAGTTATTTCCTTAGGCAAAATAGAACTGTAAAGCGATATAATCTATGAAACGTAACTGTCCTTCTGTATTTTTACAGCTCTCCAACTAGTTTGCAGTCCTCCTTTCAGACTAAAAGTAAATGCCATTGCGTTATTAGAGAAGTGTTTGACACTGTCTCCCATGGCATTCT
>NW_009617539.1:767-1293 GCF_000690535.1 Cariama cristata | reverse complement strand
CTGCCCATGGTGCCCCTGCTCCTCCTCTGCAGGCCCCAGCCACTGGAAGGAGCTGAAAGCCACGTGCGGTGGTGACAAGCAGTCCCCCGTGAACATCGACAGGCACCGGCTGCAGCGGGACGGTGGCCTTGGGGACATCCTCTTCGAAGGCTACGCCCTGGCAGCGGGAGGCTGGCAAACGATGGGCACACAGGTGCGGGCTGCGGCCGGGCACCCTCCCCTGCCCCAGCTCCCTGGGCACCCTCCTGGCTGGTGCTCGGCTCTGCTACCACTCCTGGGTGCTCTCTGCCCTCGAGCTGCAGGGTCCCAGGGCGGCTCCTGCCTCGTAGGTTTGTGTTGGTGCTGGGATGAAGCCTGGGCAGGATGAGCCCAGGTGTGCCTGGGCTGTAGCCCATCCTTACCCCCATCCTTACCCTGTCCTGCTGCCCATACAGTGATGCTGAGCCTGGCGAGCGAGTCGGCCTCTGAGCACATCACCATCAGCGGTGGGGGCCTCCCCGGCAGGGACACCGCTCTGCAGCTCCAT
>NW_009617539.1:445-749 GCF_000690535.1 Cariama cristata | reverse complement strand
GGAACGGCTCCGAGCACACCCTCGACGGGCATCAGCTCCCCATGGAGGTAGGTGAGAAAAAGCACCCTTCGCGCTCTCGGGGTGGCCCAAGTAGTTGGTGTGATGCTGGTGCACCCCAAAACTGCCATGCAGTGGGATGACCGGGCTCTGTGACGCTACACCAGTGGGTTCAGCTGTGCTCCCCGTCACCGCAGCGTTGTGCTGATGGTGGGATATGGACAGATGCTGCACAGGGCAGCCAGCTTGGTGGTAAAAAAGCAGCTGACACGAGAGTCAAGTTTTTTTTCTTTCCTGTACGTGGGCC
>NW_009617539.1:0-332 GCF_000690535.1 Cariama cristata | reverse complement strand
CAGGGTTTGGAGGGCTCTGCGCCCCACCGGGACCGCGCGCTGAGTCAGTGAATGAAAGCAAGAGCGTGCTGTGCCAAGTGCATCGGGATCCTTCTGGGTGAAAAAGACTCTGTGCCTCTTAAATATTAATTATCTGCCACAGGAGAGCAAAATTTATGTATTGCAGCTGGCGGGTGCCCCGGGACCACTGGGTCCCTTTTCCCCCCTCCTTCAAAGGATGCTTGCTTCATTGGGGTGCTTTGATCCTCCGAGTGTCTGCCCCTCAGAAGTGCTCGTGGGACTGGGAGGGCTTTTCTGGGGGGTGTTTGGCTCTGTGTCCGGCCACCCCAGGT
>NW_009617538.1:355-1506 GCF_000690535.1 Cariama cristata | reverse complement strand
ACGGAGACACGGGTGGGCACGGCCGCGGGGAGAAAGGGAACGCTTTGAAAACTTCTTTTTCTTACCGTGGCCTCGTTCCAGGATAACTGGCCGCACGTAAGTTCGCGTCCCGACAGCCTCTTCCTCACCGTCGCACCCATCAGACCTAACCTCCAGCAGCCCACGTCCCAAAAGGCGGTGGCAGGGGCCCTTCCAATGGAGGCCTGGCGTGCAAAGATAGAGCTTCACCGTTACACCCAGGTCCGTCAGGCAGCCAGACCCCTGCGCAGGGCAGCAATTTGCTGGAGGCGACGCGCAGGCACGGCAGGAAGGGTGCTGCCAGGCTCACGGTGCAGGAGCAGCGCCGACCGTTTCTCCGGGCTGTAGTCCTTCCTGGCACAAGGTGTGTGTCCTGGCAAAGCTCACCTGGGGGACCGGGCCAGGCTGTACCCCCCTTGCTGGGTACAGCACTACAGCGTGGCTTCCCTGAACAGGATTGCTTCTTTTGGGGTACGAGAGCAGCTCACCCACAGGGATGCTGCCTGGCGCCCTGCCTGCGTGTCCGGGGTGCCACGGCCTGTCAGCTCCAGAGACTCCTCAGCCCCACTCCAGCCCTCTTTGCAGCTTGCTCTCCTTCCCACCTGGCCAGGAGCATGAAGCAGGAGGGAAGAGGGAAAGCAGGAGGCTTCACAGGGCACAGGGGCATCCCAGGGGACCCTGAGGGGATGCCAGCAGTGCCTGTGGGTTGAGGAGTTAAGGCTGCAGAGCTGGCAACGGAGACAGGAAAAGTACAGGCAAGAGCAGGCTGGGCAGCGCTGGCAGCCGGTGCTGCGGGAGCAGCGTGGGGAGTACTGCTGATGCAGCAGAAGGTATCTCGGCGGGTGGCTGTGATGGATACGGCTAGGTGATGGATACGGCTAGGTGATGGATACAGCTTGGTGAGCGGAGCCGCAGGCGCTGGCGACCAGGCCAGCGGCGTGCTGAGACAGGAGGAGGAGCGCTGCATCTGCTGGAGCCTTGCTCATTGTGAGGGGGGGGTGGCACACCTCTGAGGGGCACCTCGGCAGAGAGGTCCGAAGGGGTGGAGGAATGCCTGTCGTCACTGCAGGGGTGCTTGATGGCTGCCAGGGCCACGGTCACAGGTGCTGAAGCAGGGGGGGCAGATGAGGCTG
>NW_009617538.1:0-339 GCF_000690535.1 Cariama cristata | reverse complement strand
CCAGCGAGCAGGACCACAGAGGCCTGCAGTTTTGGGGACCTGAAACAGTAGCACCCGTGCCCTAGTGCAGGGAAAGGCCATTATGTGTGGAGGACTCCTTCCCGGGATGCTCAGGTGTCTGCCAAGTTTGCTTCCGAAAAGGTGGGTACAGTTGGGATACATTTGGCCAAGCTGTCTTTGTGAATCCCCCTGAGAAGAGCCCTACATCCTTTTGGAGGCAGGGAGGTTGGGAATAGCAGCATCACCCTGCTGCAAGGGTCAGCCAGTAAATACGAAAGGGCTCCTGTGGGCACTGGCACAAACTGCGTGCCGGGCAGGCGGGTACCCAGCTTCTTCCGC
>NW_009617537.1:0-965 GCF_000690535.1 Cariama cristata | reverse complement strand
CTTTAATATTATACTTTGCATTTTTTATGATGCTTCTTAAAAAACAGTTTATAGTTTGGAAAACTACTGATCAGTATCGATCTTCAAGTATGCATCTCCTCAGCATCTGAGCAGCATGGAAACAAATTATGGATGCTTGCAGCATTCCCATGGGATAGGAGAGCATTAGTAATTGTTAACAGATAAAGAAAACTGAAGCCAAGGAAAGCAGGGTAATACAATCATATAAGGCATCTGTGTCAGGGCTGAACGCTGTCTCTGGTCTTCTCAAATTCCACCCAGAAAGCTGCCCTTTCCTGAAAGGGATCCTGTCGGCAAGGCTGAACTATGTCGCAAGTACTAACATTGATTTTCCTCCTCCCGAAGCTTACATCAGCAGCATTCCTGTCGGGGAGAGGACTAGGAGCTGGCACGCAAGCATTAAACCATTGTGGTGTTCAAAGCCAGTTGGATGACATGGCTGCCAGTTTGTAAAGCTGAGTCTGTGTCTGCCTCAACTCTGGCAAATGCTGTTGAGGGTGGCGGCTCTAGGAGTGAGAGAGACTTATGTTTAAGTGCATGTAGATGGTATGTAGGGCTATCTGCTTGGTAAGCTTGATGAAGAATTGGGAAGGGGCAGGATAGATAACACAATGTGCAGTGAATGCTTGTGTCCTTCTGTATCTGATTTTTAATAGTGGCATCAGTGGAAAGCTCAGGTGTGAAGTACGGTAGGAGCAGACTGAGTTCTCTTTCCTAGATTACTTTTACGCCTTAGTGATAGGAAATGTGCCTGTGTGGTATTACTGACAGCCTTGAGTGGCTGGCAGGAGTGTTTTAAACCCAAGACTGAATTTCTTGGCTTTCTACTGAGCTTCTATTTGAATTTGTTTGCATTGGTGAAAAAGTTGGCTGACACGAAGACATGCTATGCACAGACTTAAAATATCTTGAAATAGCAGGGCTTGAAGACCTTCTTTGCTTTC
>NW_009617536.1:0-1399 GCF_000690535.1 Cariama cristata | reverse complement strand
TGGAGCGGGTGCGGGAGCTGGGGGGGCAGCAGCGAAAGCGCGCGGCCGAGGTGCTCAACGGGCTGATGAAGGACCTGAGCGAGTTCAGCCTCATCGTGGGCAACGGCGAGATCAAGCTGGTGAGGGAGAGGGCGGCACCTCTGCCAGGCTGCACCCATGGGTGCCATGCTGTGCGCATGTCTTGTCATGCCAGGCTGCGTCCATGGGTGCTGGGGTGCGGCCATGCGGTGCCTGCGCTGGACTTCTGTGTGTGACGTCCCCGTGCCCACGGTGTGCCACATCCGTGGGTGTGACACACTCGTGGCACGCTGTGCCCGTGCCGCACCGGGCCGTACCCGTGTGTATGACGTGCCCACGCGTGCTGTAGCAATGTGCCTGATGTGCCCGTGCCATACCCATGTGTGGGCCATCCCCCTGCCGTGCCTGTGCTGCACCACGTTGACCCCTGTGCCATGCTGTAACCACGTGTGTGCTGTGCCCATGCCACGCTGTGCCATAGCCATGTGCGTGGCCGTACCTGCCCTGTGCCGTGCTGACCCACACGCCGTGCCATACCCACACACATGTCATACCCACGTGTGGTATGTTCCCATGCCCACACCGTGCCGTGCCCATGCCACACAACACCGTATTATGCCACGCCATGACCGTGCTGTGCTGACCCACGTGCCCTGCTCGTGCCCAGCCGGTGGAGGTGAGTGGGGCCATTGAGGAGGAGTTTACCGTCGCCCGGCTCTACATCAGCAAGATCAAGTCGGAGGTGAAGTCGGTTGTGAAGCGGTGCCGGCAGCTGGAGAACCTGCAGGTGGAATGTCACCGCAAGATGGAGGTGACCGGGCGTGAGCTCTCCTCCTGCCAGCTCCTCATCTCCCAGGTGGGCTGGGGACGGGGACGAGTGGGGACCTCCGCGGAGCAATGCCATCGCCGTGGTGACCCTGGGGTTGGATGACCCTGGAGTTTAGTGACCCTGGGGTTTGGTGGTCATGGGGCTTGGTGGCCCAAGGGTTTAATTACCCCAGGCTTTGGTGACCCCAGGATTTGGTGACCCAAGGGTTGGTTTGGTGACCCAAGGGTTGGTGGCCTTGGGATTTTGTGACCCCCCCAGGGTTTGGTGACCCCAGAGTTCAGTGTTCCCAGGGTTTTGTGGCCTAAGGGTTTGGTGACCCTGGGGTTTGGTGGCCCTGGGGGTTTGGTGACCCCATGGTTCGGTGACCCAGGGCTTTGATGACTCTGGGGTTTGGTGGCCCCGGGGACTTGGTGACCCAGGGGTTCGGTGGTCCCAGAGCCTTGGTAACCCCCATGGTTTGGAGACCCAGGGGTTTCGTGACCCAGGGCTTTCATGATCCTGGAGTTTGGTGGCCCCAGGGGCTTGGTGACCCCATGGTTCAGTGACCCAGGG
>NW_009617535.1:0-31015 GCF_000690535.1 Cariama cristata | reverse complement strand
AAGGAAGATGCTTTTACAGCTGCATAAGTGGACAAAATCTGCAACAAACTTCTCCATAGATTCATGAAAACAAGGTGCCACTGAACACAAATAACATATTCCAACTGACAGAGAAAGACGTGTTACATTAGTTTATATTTCTGGAGATGATCTAAGCCCTTAGTTATCTGTTACATCAAATGTCTCAGTTTTCCTTCTGTAATCTAATATCCACCTTCAAGCTTGCCCTACATTTAAAATTTATACAAGTTTTTTCAGATGCTGCCATTTTGCCTCAGGCTTTTTAGGTGTTAAGCTCCAGTAATAATCTACACTGTTTCTTTAAGAAAGTTCATCCATTCACTTTAATTACATTTTCAGCCCTGGTTATTGTCCCTGTGCCTGCAAAGAATGTTTCCAGCCATAAAAAACCATTATCTGCCACAATTATGGATAACCAGAGCGTGGCCAGAGGGCAGAAATGCCACGGTGAAAGATTGTACCGCAATTCAGAGCAGAATTTATAACTTTCCTCAGGGCTAACTGTCAGCCTGATCACAATGCCTGACAAAAAGATCCAGTAAAGCAAATGCAGATGCTTCTTCTTGCCTGCACGGTTGCTCTTTTTAATTTTTTTTAAGGTGCAGTTTGTTATAATACATTAAGTTGCAGCCACTATAGATGCAATACTACAGAAAAGACACGGCGCCTGATTCAGTTTGCTGGAGCACAGATTTAGACCATACAAATCCAGCACCATGGTTTTAAACACACATTGTTCTCTGTGCAACCAGGGCATTTCAAAGGTACACAGAAAATATTACTGTTTATTTGCTCCGATCGCAGAAGCTGCAGGCTCAGTTTCTGCTGTGTCGCATCCTCTTTGCTTGTTACTGATGCCAGATGGAGACAGAGATGATTTTCCATAGCTACCCATGTTACTGCTCTTGCAACATTAGATCTTTCCATCTCTAATTCTTGTGGTTATTAACATGCAGAGGAATGCCAAACTGGAAGAACTATTAACTTCTTGACACAGTATTCGAGTATATCTAATTATTTCTCTCTTTCCATCTGGGCATCTTTGTCCTAATGGAACAGAGGCTTGTATTACGCTTTCTGATGTGCAGGATTTCAACAGAAGAGGGCAAGAAGATCATGAGTCCCATCAAGATATTTGTTCACGAGAATAATAATATAAATCCTTCTATAATTTTTTTTCCAGCCAGAAGTCTCAAAGCACAAAACGAACATGACTCAGAATTATCCTTTTTGGTTTTGTGGTGAAAGAAAACCAAGCAGATATGAGAGGGGCTTGAGTGATGTTCTTGGCACCCTGATGCCTATGCAACTCCCAACACAGCAGCAGGAGTTGCCATCCCCACCCATGCGCATGGGAGCCACGTTTTTGGACACCTGTGGAAGGGATAAGGCAGGTTGAAGTTCCTCCTGCCCCCTTGACATGATCTAGGACTTTCATTAGCCTGTGCCCGTCCAGGTGCCAGTTTGCATTCCCACAGAGCAGACGATCCCCAAAGTGGGACTTTGTGCCTAATCTCAAACAGACCTTCACAGAGAGGTGATAACAGAAGCAAGACCAGGATCTGTCATCCTTTGCTTTCAGCAGAGGATGCTGCCTTTCTCAGCAAGGAGGCAGCTGTTCAAAACTAAATGCAGAATAAAGACCTTGAAAAGATACTTGATTTCCACCCCAATCTCTCCCTGGGATTTCCAAAAATACTGTGCTTCTAATAGGACAGTAATGCCTGTGGGCATCTATTTGCACCATTAGGCATTCAAGGGCCTTTAAAAGTTGGGCCCTAACTGTCCACAGATCAGACTGAGAGAATTCATAGCAGTTTCAGCGTAGATCAGCCCAGCTTCTCCTCCCTTCAGTTTTAATTACAGGAATCCAAAATATGGACAAGATAAAGGTTAAAAATTTCAGATAAGACAGAGCTGTTTTTTGGCTTGGTTCTAGGCAATGCAGTGAGAGAGCTTAGAAGGTAGGGTTTGCTTAGCCAAAACCCTTTGAATTTTGTTCTAATCTGTCTGTGTTTCTTTCTCCAAGTCCAACCAGTTCCAACTCGGATGGAGCAGAGCTCTTTGCAAAGAGAGTATTTCTCATAATCTTTGAGATGGCAAATCTTCCACAATTCCCACCCTATGAACCACCTTAACCCCACACTGGCATGAACAGGTCATAAGATTTGGCACCTCTGATTCAGCTTCAAATTTAGCTTCTATCCTAAACATAATCCAAGGCAGAACTCCACCTCTTGGCATATCTTCAATAAAACATCATTCTACCTGAACCTCAGAAAAGATAAACTATTAAAGTAATAAGAGGATAATTTAACCTCTTTAATCAGATAATCCTCCAGCACATTGGACATTTATTTGGATGGTATATTCTACAGTAATGAGTTTGCAGCTCAGATTTAAACAACTCCCCACCCTCAGAAAAAAGCTGAAGGAAGTGGTTGAGACATTCCATATCTCAGGTGCCATTATGTGAATGTGAAAACAAATGAGTTTAATTGGGGAGAAATTCATCCCAGACAGAGGGCTTGCCCAAGGCCCTCGTCTGAGAAACCCCACTTAACTCCGCTCTAGTACAGAATAGCTACACAGGCACTAGATACCAATTAAGCCCTACTTATCTTTTTAATGAAGGGCTGAATCTGACAATGAATTATTGTTTTGATGTGTAAATGATGTTGGTTTGGTGAGGTAGTGAAAGTATTATATCTGGGAGGACAAGCAAAAATAAAGTGATGAAGTGTTTGCATGAACATACATGAAAACGCTACTGAGCTTTCTAGGGCTCTCCGACAGCGAGGAAAATTCTCCACAGTATTCAGACTAAAACTGCAAATTCAGCAAACTTGAATCACTCTGTGTCTTTCTGCCAGTTTCACCCAAGCGTTCCTTTCAGAGACAAAACCAAACAGAAATACTTCCCTGAAAACTAGACCTGCTCCTTTCAGCTTTTGCTAAAATAACTGACTTCCTTTCTAAGCAGTTATTCATTCTCATATTTCCTTTAATTTCATGTGTGTAAGGGTTAAATATTCAAAAATAAAGAAATTGTTTTACTTTGGGTGAAACCAGACATTTCTTTTGACTTTTCCATAACTTTTCAATTGATGAAAATATTTTAGAATTTTATTTTTTTTATCATTTCCCAGGCCTAATTGTTTTCCTAAATTTAAAAGTGTCCAGGAGAAACAAAACCACCAATTAATACAAGTGAATATATGGTCCAAGACTCTGCAATGAATTAAAAAAAATATCCATTTTAATCTCATTTAAAATTCAATTTAGAGATGTTATGATTTCTTTAGTTTTTGCTGAGCTGTGGCTTTACCTTAAATGGTGTACATCTTCCAGGTGGCTGCAGTAATGAACAGTGCTTTTTGGAAGACAACTTCCCTGATACAGATCTTTGGAAATGAAAACAGTTCTCTTGCTATGAAACAAAAGTGAAATACAGTGCTTCCTCCTAACTCGAGCGCCAAAGACCTGTGAGCTAGCTTGGATCCTACTAATAAAAATCACTGAAGTTCATCAGGTTTTCAAACGCCTGGCATCCACGCACAGGTGAATGGTGAAAATACAGTGTGCGAGACCATAAAGCTCTACAGACGACCTGGCCCAACCAGTGATTTTCAGTTTGCGGTCTACAGACCTGAAGGACTGCAGGGACTTGGATCGGTAACTTTAAAAAAGCAAGCCTAGAATGAGAAAGCTTAAATACCTTGTAAAGTGCACCCAGCCCAGTGGAAGAGGTAGAAAATCACCAATCTAGAGGAAAACTCATCCAAAACTCTGGGAGATTTTAATGGTTTTTCCAGTGGGGTTTTGAACTTCTCCTTAACAATCATAAATAGTAGGACATACCTATTTGAAGACACTAACGCAGAAATTGTTTCAATGTGCTACTAGTCAGAACTTCATTTTAGGAAGTGGAACTGTGATTAATTAATTGTCAGACACATGGATATCTCACTTGCAAGACTGCCACCTTCCTAGGACAGATTGCACCACATAGTTAGACTTCACAGAATAGCTAAAATGGTCTGAAATAACCAGTTTTTAAAGGACAGAGAAGTCATGGTCACTGGCAATGAAAAGTGGAGAGACTCACTTGTCTCTCACCTATGAAATATGCTGGTTTTCTGAGATATGAACAAGTGCCATGATTAAGGTGTGAATAACATAAATTAATCTATACCAATAGGCCTCTGATTTTTGAGAAATCACTGAGATATCATTGGAAACACACTCATGCACTGCACCAGTCATGTATCCATTTACAGGTTTGAGGTCTATGGTTAGATATGTTAAATTCCAGTTTATAGTTTAAAAAAGACAAAATGCCATCCTACTGCTAACTTAAGTCATGCGCGTTTCTGCTCTACCTTCATTATATGCACAAAATTCCCTTTGCATGACTGCAAGATCAAATCCCTCATCCCAGACTGTAATTACAGAATAGTTGGGGAGTAGGTGCCATCTTCCCTTTGCAGGGTCATACAACTCATTAGTCAATCATATTATTAAGACATTTTAAGTTTTAATAAATGAAGATGGTGTTCACCTCATGGCTGAGAATGGTTATTTTTATGGAAATAAATATTTGATGTATATCTTCACAGCATCTCTTTAAGAAAACCATTATCACTTCAAAATAGTTCCTCCTAGCAAAAAGTGCAATTATGTAATTCTTGTCCAAGCCAAGTAATGATGAGATACGAGGTTGTGTTTATGTTTTCGCCTTGTTTCAGATCCGAAAAATCAGCCATGGAATAAGCTGGTGAAACTTCAATATAGTTGCAGACCAGAGAGAGACTTGGTGCTTCAGCCACCTGCAGTAGTACAGATGCCTCTCGCAAGCTCCATTCACATTGACTCACAAATTAAAACCAGGTTTTGAACCTGCATTTAGTAAGAGCTTGTTCCACAAGTAGGTCCACTGAACAGCAGGCTAACAGAATCCAATTCTTTGCTTAGATACTAAAAATCATCCACTTAATGTGAGCAATTACCACTGATCCATCATGCTAGCTTCTTAACATTTAATATCTTACTCCTTAAGATATGAAAATAAGTTATTTTAACCTCCCAAAGTAGATTTGAAGAGTCTCCTGAAAATTCTCAGGACCAGTCTCATTTAAAAGTGAGTGGGATTACGTTCAAAAGTTATTGAGATGCTTTTAAAAATTCCTACTTGATATTTAAAATACATAGCCCTGAAGTAATTTTCCATTCAGTACTTCTTGAAATCAAGCTTGAAGAATGGACTTTGGAGCCAACACACATCTTTGTATCTGCATTTTCTGTTGGCTGGTTTTCCTGCTGTAACATAATGCTGCAGTACTTCATTCACAACCATACCCAAAATATTAACACAAGACTCAAACTACTATTCTGATCTGGGGTTACTGAGTGCTTTGAAAATGGGCACAAATCAATCACATCACAATCAATTGTGCTGTAAATATTGTCTCTGGTAAATAAAAGGGTTTAAAAACTTGCCTATTTGCAATAGATTTTGCAAAATATTTTTCTTTGGAAGCATTAAAATGCCAAAACTAACCTTTACCGCATCTTGCAGAGATTAAGACTGATGGCAAAATGAAGTCCATAGATGTCTTTGGAAATAATGTCTCCTAATAGTGTAGCTAAGCATCATCTGTTAACTTAGAAGTATAATTTTTGGAATGCATATTTCATATTTTGTCCTTGCAGAGCACAGGAATGCAGATTTTACAGTTTTTTATTAGTGCAAAAATTTCAAAAACAAACAGAAGACTAATTTATTATTACTAATAAATATTTATATTATGGAAGTACATAAAACTCCCAGTCAGCACAGTGACCCTGTAACATTTACTTTTAAATAACGCATATGCTAGTAGATTTCAATTAATGGTAATTGCAACTCACAAAATAAAGGAATGAAATTCTGCTTCTGCAGTTGCTTATACAAAACTATAGGGTGGACCTTCCTCCTGTGGCATTGCATTTGCAGCCATTCAGCTCCCTGAGAGTGAGCTGAAGTGCAAAGATTAAACTATTGTCAGGGTGGAGGATCGTCTTTGTGAAATGCAATTGCTATAAATGGATTTTTTAAATTATTTTAATATTTGATTACAGTTGACACTGTGGTACTTGGGGAAATCGCACTCATTGGAAAAAATAATAGTAAGCTTTTCTTTTGTCACCTGCATCACTCTGCCATACTCCCAAATCATGCCCTTTAATGGAATTGCTCCTGATTTGCACTAGCAGGAGAAGGAACCTAGGCCTACAAGTTTCCGAGGGTATTTGACTCATCAATTAATAGGTAGTTTCAGGGATGTATCCGTTGGCCACACCAACTTTCACCAGCTCAGTACAAGGCTGGCAAACCCCTTAAAAGCATGATGTTACTACCTGGTTTCCTTTCATGCTCCTAAGTAAATCCCTACCCTACCAAGCCCTACCAAAAGGCACTGATACTTAAGTCCTATCTTTTCCAGTGAAAACAAAAAGACTTAGCGCTGTGGAATATTCCCCTAGCAGGCTTTGGGGAAAAAAAATAAATCTCTAATTACCGAACACATGAGCATAGAATACAAGCTCTCCCAATCCCCTCTGCTGGCTCTGGACACTGGCACAGGAGGCTCAGCCCAGTGCATTCACCACTGTGCTGCTCTGGCTGGTGGGTGCTGGGGAAGGAACATTTGCTTTTGCAAAACCCGTCCGCCAGCAGCTGGAGCTGGGGCTGCTCACACCCTGTTGTTGCAGACAGCGAGGAAACCATCCAGTGTCCCAAATAAATTAATGAATTATTCTCCTCCTCCCAACAGACTCAATGTTTGAGCCAGGAGCCGTAATCGTACTCTTGCTGCCTGAGTCACTGTCAGACGAAGCCGAGCACAGAACAGCCTGCAGAGTCAGCAGAGGCGGTGTGCTGCATTGTGTCTGTAATTCAGTCAAACCAGTTTAAAACTAAACCCATCTTCCCTTGGCCCCTCCATAGGCCCCTCTCTGCACACACGAATGCAGCAGTTTCCCACCATCCACGCAGCTTTTTGGAAGAGAGCGTCTTGACTTGCATGAAAGAGCTTTTGCCCCTTGGGTTAAACCTTGTAAGTCAAGCCCCTAAGCAGGCAGATGAACCAAAGCTGAGGTTTTCAGAGAAGCCTGAAGGAGTCAAGCATCCAAAACCCATTAAAATTCAATGGGAGTGGAGCACTTGCGCTCTCAGGTGCCTTTGAAAATCCCAGCCTCTGTCCTGAGGTTAAATCGAGGATTTGAGGACATGAGATTTTCACCTTTCCAAGGACAAAGGAGGGTGCACAAGTGCAAAGGCAGTTATTGCAAGACCCTTCTGCTCATCACCACCACAGAAAACTTTCGCACTCCCCCAAAGCTCCCTCTGTGATTCTTCCCCCATGTGCCAGAGTCATTGTGCAGCTGGAGTGAAGAGTGGATAAATGGTCACGGTCACCAAGTAGTAACACTGTGGAAAGCATAACACCTTTTCCATTTCTTCTTCAAACTTTCATTTTGTATCGAGCTGCACAGAAATGGGAACTTTTCATAATGAAGCATTTTACATCTGTCTCTGACAAAAAAATTCCTGGCAAAACATATTAATTCCCCTCTCCCCCTGATACGGCATTTGAAATTAATTCCCAGATAAGTTCTGGGTAGTATTAAAGATCTGTAAGTTTTGAATATTTTAATATTCAAAATTCAAACTATGTTGATTACAAACAGCAGGCTGCACAGCTTGTTTCTGCTGCTTGGCTGTAGTGAAATGCTATGAATAGTTTTCAGGTAAGAAAGCATATGTATTCAAAGTTTTTATGGATATTTACTGATATTTGGTTATTATCATTATTTTAGATGAATGCTTCTGCCACAAGGTTCAGCTGTATGTTTGATCAAAAGAGTAAAACCCCAAAACACCCCAACAAAGCAAGTATCATGATTAAAAATGCTGGGAGCATCTTGGGGGAACTCACTTAAATTTGTGGTAATTTTAACTCACTTAAAATTGTTGTTATTCCATGTATTTGCCTTCATTCTTCCATTATTATTTTTTTTAGCAATAAGAAGAGGCTATTCTCATTAAAGTTAGTAAAACATTTCAAAGCTTGATTTTTCAGAATGTCTAATTTTTCTAACAGAAAGAACTAAACTGCAAAAAATATTTGCATTTAATCATTTTACTCTATTAATATTCTCCAAAATAAATTATTTTTTCAAATGTGTTTATCATTAAAAAAAAAAGTAATGTTTCCTCACATCATGCAGACATGCGTGTGTATTGTTTGCCTAGTTTCAGTAGCATGAAATAGCATTGTCGAAGAGACAGACTGGCACTTACACACAGGTTGTGTATCCTAATCATCTTCAATGTCCATATAAGATAGCAGGAGATCCTGTGACTGACTAAGAGCAAAGCTAATCCTACACCTAATTCCCATTTTCCAAGTTGTAAACAGCAATAACCTTTGAAAGTCTTTAGAGGAGATCATCCTGAAAAGAGTGAAGATAAACATACAACGCTTCCTGCTCTAATAGGAACATTTCTAGATCAGGATGTCTTAAATTAATTATTGTACCCCAGAATAACAGAACAGCACTGCTGCTAGTCATCAAGGCTCTTGTTTCCATTGTAAATGCAAAGTAAAAGTTTCAGACATTTTTCCCGGAAAAATAATTAACAGCCACTGAACAGAAGCTGCAGATGCACAATGCTTGGTCATGTTTTTGTGCCTGCTGCAGCAGGCAGCAGAGTACGATTAGGAAAAGAGGTCCTAATATCCAGGTCCCCAGACCTATTGCCCCTTATTCACATTCAAATTACCAGAAGTTATATGCTGAAATATCACTATTGATCTGACCCCAAGGCAATTGCCTTTCCAGCTGATCCCAGGGCAGTTACTGAAGCTGGTCAAGCAATACCTATAAATTTTCAGCGCATGCCACTTCCCAGTAAATCTTTCCATGCTGTATGATGAACACCAGCACTGCAATTTTGATGTTTACAAATACAGATTCATCTTGGGTCATGCTGCAATAGACCTACGAGTTGGTGCTTTGAGGGATGGAGAAGAAAAAGGAACCTTGCCAGGATAAGAACTAGCCTTATCAGAATCACTGCAGGAAATCCCCCTCTGTAACCTACGAAGAACAAGACATCAAAGACAAGACAGACAACTGGTATTAGGATGGCAAGTGAGAACTCAGCTTCAGGAATGCTACAGGATACGAGACAGTGCCATGGCCAACCACCATAACTTGGCCCACCAGAATCAATAGGACTTGAAGTGTTGAGGATCTAGGCCACAGGACACATCTGCCCTTCATGCTTCAAATCAAGAGAGATACATAAGAGCTAGTTTAGCTATCAAAAGCTACCTTGCTACACTAGCATGGGGTCTGGGACTATTTTTCCAGTTGTGAATCCCAGCATTTAGTGCTAATGCAGGTATCTCTGCTGCACTGCACTCCCACCATCTCTAGTCTATCTGTGCACTAGGTTCCATTGGTATGAAGGGAGATAAATGATAATTTCCTGGTTTTTATGGTGGTTGTGAGAATGGAAATCATTATACACAGTGGGGACTACTTGAATACCTGTGCTGAGCCAAAAGCCAGGAGAGCAATGGAGATAGGGCCCCAGCCCAAACACCCTCTTTGCGCCAGCTCCCAGCATTGCATCAGTCTGTTGATAGGTAACCTGCGCACCTCAAGAGCATTTCAGGGAGATCCAGGAGGAACTGTGCCTACTTGCACAGGGAATTCAAACAGCTTATTACCAAAGCCATTTTCTTTTTTTATTATTACTTTCTTCAAACAAAGCTAATAAATCAAATCACCCAAGATGCACATTATGCAAAGCTTAATTAGATTTGGCACACATCTTGCTAGGAGTAGCACCCATCTGACTTTAGATCAGAGAACTCAGGTTTGATGGGTGGAACCAAATCGCCCACTTTGGAGTTGCTAAATCTACTTTTAAATGCAGTGTGTTTGCATTTTTTCACTCTGGGACCTGGAAGAGGTTAGCTTTGTTTGGCTTTTGAGCAATGGAGCAGTAGAAGAGAATTCAGAAATAGAAGGATACACATTTATGAAGAACATAAATCTCTTATTCTGCAGGCATGGAAGAATCACAGAGTTGGCAGGAACCATTTCATGGGGCTACATTTTGCAGAGCTACTGCAGGCTTGGGGAGCTTCCTCCTTGACTACCTACTCTTTTAAGACATTCTTGGGTATTTTTAATAAACATATATAAAACTAATGCATAAATACTATTTTAACAGCGTATTACTTGACAAAGCAACCTTCATGGCTGATACCTCTCTTGATCTTATTGTCAATCTCTTGCTTTTCTTCAGCTCACAGCTCCTCAAGAAACAAGATCGGGTGAAAAATTTCAGTTTGTTTGTTTTTTTTTTTTAATATATTTATAACTCTAACAGAGAAAATCACATTAAAAGAAAAAAAGTTTTCCTAACTCTATTCAAGAAAAGGTGGATAAAAAGATTTTTAAAAAGTGAAAATGCTGCCCTCCCACATTTTCCTTTTTCTGCTGAGAGGGAACAGCAAGGACCAGCAGGGTATAGGAAAAACTTGCACAGAAGAGCAACATCTCTGTAGCATGCTCCTGAAGCCCCACAGCAACCTCCTGGTTCCCTAATCTCCCTCTCATGGAATGACACCTGTGAGGGAGAACAAGGCTGATCATTTCCAGTGGTTTTAGCGCTGTACTTAACACACACATGTCTGAGAGTTGCAGTGGGAGTCCTGTGCTCCAGATAACTCAACAAACCACAGCCTGGGCAAAAATGCAGAGAATATGATCCTTTCTGCACTATGGACGGCTTGTGACCAGGCTCTATCTCAGTTGTCCATGGTCTACTTCCAAAGGAGGAAACTGGCATCAGCCCATCACTGTTGTGGCACTGGAAAGGGCAACACTCCCTGTTAAACAGCACAGCTGCTTGGACCAAGCAGGGTCTGATTTCACGGAGATCCCCATGCACTGCATATGCTGGCTGAAACGAGCACAGGCTGAAGCCTATCTTGGTACCCTGCCTGCCTGCCAGGTGACAGCTCCCACACCCTGTGGTCTGCATTGCCATACCCTCACCACCACCACGGCCGCATTAGCTTAGGGCAGGAGTGCCAGCACGGGCTGCAGTCAGACCTCCGTTGCACTGGAGGGACATCCTCTGAGCTTGACGCTGGTCCAGATCCAGGCACAGAATGGACCACGAGGCTTGCGTGTCCAAACAACACCAACCAACGCAAGACTAATTTTAAATAGCAAATGCCTGCAATGGGCAGCTCACATATAGTCTTCCAGTTACAACTTAATTAAGGAAAAATTTAAAGATATTCAGCAAATTATTTAGTCAAGAAAATCCTATGTAATTTCTGGACAACTCACACACACACAAAAGAACACAGTTTCAAATTCATTCTTTGGAGTGACATACACATTCAGGATCTGCCTTTAAAAAGGATGCCAGACACCACTGTTGAAGGCTGAGTTTTGTAATCTAAACACCTGACATTTTTCTGTCTACTGGATGGGAGCCTCACATTTGCCTTATTCACAAATACAGAAATGGGCAGAAATAATTAAATAAAAGGAGTCCAGTTCATGCTTCACTGCACCATGTATGAGAAGTTGCGGCTGACAATGACATTGAAAACCAGTTGTCAGTCTAATGTAATCAAAGAGACAATTGGCTCTGCTGGCAAGAACTGAATTAGTGTTTTCTGTCTGAATCAGTGTCATCTTCTAGGGAGCAGTGAAGCTTATGCAATGACAACAAAACTCCCCAGAAGCTGCATTTGTTACTGAAATATGGTGGTGCTTTGGTGCTGTATAACCTCATTCTGTAATACAATATACCTCATGGTCATGCTGCTGTTCTCATGTTTCTTGCAATGATACAATTCAATGACCAGATACTAGATCAAACTAGACAACCATAATATTAAAACTTTAAAATCTCTCTTCGAGAGCTAATGCGGTTTATTCTCAAATGCATTCTCTGCTCTCTCGCACACTGTACACATATACAGAGCATGAAATCAGGGCAGAGAGTCCAGGCCTAGATGCAGCTCAAATGCTTGTGCTTTGGGGAAGACAGAAGGGTGAATGGTGCTGGGTTTCATTTTCCTAATGAGGACGGTGGGTAAAATTCAAACCAAGGTCAGATATGAATGAATCTCACTTTTCAAGCAGGACCATTTGCTGATGCACATGTGTATTTTGCCATGAGAAACTAAGTGTCAGTCTTAAAGTAGACATATGCATTATTGGTATTGTGACAGCACCTATTAGCTTCACCTTTATTTTTGTTTCAGTTCATAGCATGAGCTGTTGTTGAACACTAGAACTTGCTGTGTATTGTTGCTGGGGTTTTTTTCCATTTTTTCCATTATCACTGTGGTAGAAGCTTGCACTGCATCTGCTGCCTCTTATCTGCAGAGCCACCCCACTGGCCCCTCATGGGGGATGTGAATAGTTTGCCGTGGACTCCCCTTTCACTTGGTCAAAGAGGGTGGAAGGATGTACAGGTACAGAGCAGAAAGGCTACCTCACGAAAGCCACTTACTTTCAAAGGAATACTGCTTCGGCACAAGGAACTTCAAAGATTTTTACATTTACACATAGCAATTCTATCTTAATAATTGTGTTTATATAACAAACAACCAGCACTCAGAAATTTCTGTTTCCTACTCTATTTAATAACTATCTTTTCTTGTGTTCAGCAATATTGATCAATAGAAAATTCAAGTATTACTCAAAGCAATAAAGGCAGATGGTTCTTATATCATTTCAGTTTTAAACGTATTTTCTCGTTTTCATCTATAACACCTGCTTCTTTAAAGAGGTATTGGTATAATGGGAGGATACTCTCACTAGACTGATATACATCTCCAATTAGCAAGCTGATAGTCTTCCTCAGGCCAAGAAGACACTAGATGATCTGTCACTTAAAGACAGGACATCAAAATATATACCCTCTTTTTTATAATTAACATTCCACATTAAATATTCATTAAGACTTATATAAATTATTTCTTTGTTCAAGGCTCAACTTTTCTGTCCTTGTTCAGACAAAGCTCTCATTGAATCAGAATATGTTTACCCAACTAAGAGAGGATATGACCACACTTTAAATCTGTTGTACTGCCATTAGTCTTTGTAAGCCTCTGGTCTTGCTTAGAGAGAACAAGGGACAAGTCAAATCCTGAAGCCCTTCATATGTGATTCCCTCTTCATTTCTACCAAAGTCACCTCAAAAAAAAAAAAAAAAAAAAGCAAAAAAACCAAAACACACAAAAAAACACCTCTGCTGAAACAAAGCAAGTACATTCAAGTACAGGAATTTTGCAAAAACAACAGAAGGAGACTCACAGGAGCAGGAATTGTTGGCACGTCACATCTGCCAGACCAGTGCTTTGGACCAGACTTCGATGGAGCTCCCTGCTGAAAGACAGAGCAAGTGAGACGAAGAGAGAAGAGGAATGGTTTATGCCTTACATCTACTGTTTGTCAAGCCAAAGCCCCAAACGGAAACGTTTCACTAGAAAAGTCTTGTAACGTGTGTTTTTCACATGTACAGGGTGAATTTTGTAGGCCATTTCAATAACCACTTTGATTTACTGAAATCAAGAAGCCCAGTAAAGGCAAGGCAGATAACCACATCCCTTTGGCACACACCTTCTAGTCCAGCTCTGCCCTCTGAAGGCATCTACACTCTCCAGTAGTGCTTATTTATGTGTCACATTGCAGTGATGAATGTTACTGTTGCTCTCAAAAACATATGCTCAGAAGTTTATTATGGCACTAAAAATGGGCTGGGTAAGAATCTGGATTGTTTAAGTGTCAAACAGTGACAACATGTGTACAATACAACACAGACATCAAGGGAGAACCAGCTCAGCTAATATGTGGTATTCATATAAGCCTTTAGGAACAAAGACCACCCATAAAGCAAAACCAAAGCTGCCTCAAGAATAGGTGGTACTGCTTCCGTCATTGCGTACTGTGTGCCAATTGGTTTCCTAATTAGATTTGCAAGCTAATAAAAGGCATAAAACACAATAAAAGAACAATATGTTATAACTTTTCCTATGACAGACATTGCTGTAAATTTAGCAGATTTCTGATCATGGTAGGTATCCAGTGCATGTTTGTTTTTCTTATAGCTAGGTTTGTTTTCTCTATATGTTGCATGGTTTGTACCTTTTTTCATAAGGACAAATAATTCCTTAACAAGGATGGTCCTGAGCATGACAGTTTTCACGTATTCACTAAATAACAATCAGCATAAATAACTCTCATACTTCTCAAAGTCTTCCTTCAAATAATGGTGTTTGTTCTGTTTCATATTGTATTTTGTTAAAACACATGGTAAATTGGCTAGCACAAAAAAGAACCTTTAAAAAAATTAATTAAATCTCAAGGAAAACATTATAAAGTACATCTCCTTAAACAGTTGAGTTATAAGTTAGGCATCTTGTAAACAGCAGCACCACGTGAGAACTGCTAGAGCTCTATTCTCATACTACAGGACCGAAGAGTTCAACCAGAACTGGAGCATTGCTTGAAAACACTTCAGAAGGATTGAACAGAAAAGGAGTAAAAACAGTGACACACACAAAAAAACCCTAGGATATGAGGGAAAAATAGATTGAAGAGAGAAAAGAATAGGAAAAAAAGAAAACACTGTTGGGAAATTTAGACTGAAATCTAATGCATCTTCATCATGTGCACATATTAGTGAGACGTAAAAGAATTTCTTCCCTTGATATATCAACCCCTTAATATACAACTTTCCTTTCTCAGCAACAGTTACTAACAGAATGACCAAAGGAAAAAATAAGCCTAATAAGAGAAAACTGCAGTGTCATATTGACAACTCTTGCTCATGTGTATTAATATTTAAATCTGAAAAACCCACTGTCCAGACTCTGTGGTCTGCAGTGCAAGGGCCTCATAATATAACAACAATTCTGAGAAGTCCTTAGACACTCAAACTCTGCAGTGAAAGTCCCAAAAGATGCCGCAACACCTTAGTATGCAATCTCCAGTATGAACTGGGGACAGCTATTCTAAGAACGTGAGCGGTACCACCTACACCACAAATTCAACAGTAACAGTCGCAATCCCCACACCCTTACACCGACTACAAGCTTCATGGCAGACAGGACCCTGCTAATAAGCCAACACCTGGAACCTCTACTTTCATTATAATTGCAGAGGGCTTCATTGCTGGTACCAATTCATATTCAGATGGTCCCTTTGTCCAACACAGCCTTACTCCCCAGCCTTTTGGAGCATGATATAAAGTCTTTTCCCCAGGCTTTCTCAGAGGAGGTGGATTGAGTGAGGTATGGGTGCTGGAAAGAAAGATACATTGGCTCAAAGTTAAATAGCTTTTTGTATGCACAACCTGAGGCATAAACAAGTCAGGATTTGCGTACTGGACCTTTGCATATACAATCTGTGTGCTTTGGAACAATTGTTCATTAGCCCTTCTACTTCATGGGTGTGAAAACACTGGGTCAGCTTCTTTATATTTTAAACAGCATAGAAATGAGTGTGAAATAAGGAAATCCACAAACATCTTTCTACAGCCCGTGGACTATATGAACAGACAGTTCTGGCCCTGAGTGAAGAACAGAGAGACAAAATGACATTGCCTGTATCATGGAGAAAACCAGGCTGGATGGTCAAAATGCTCCATACAACCTGTGGACGTCTGGTGTCGACCCCAGACAGACAATACCTCATACCTAGCCTAAGCAGACTTCAGTAACACTGAAGCTAGAGCAAAGATTTGAGCAAAGATTTAAGCAAAGAGCAATAATGGCATAGGGACAACATGTCACATAGGTCTTGATGTGCTGTTTACATTTCTGTTCCTTTCCATTGTTTGGAAAGAGTTCTTCAAAGGGGAGGACCCCAGCTAGCAGGCTTCTTGGAAGAAAAGCATTTTCAGAAGCAACTTGAAAGAAAAGAGGGTGGGGGTAATCTGATTTAATAAATGATATATAGGAGTATAATTATATGGTTTTAAACACAGTTCCAGTTCACTTGTCTCAGCAAGAAATGCTGGTGTGTGAGAGAAATCATTTATATTGCTTACTACGGTTTTTCAACCTTGGCAAGCACTTTTTCCATTCTAAGATGTGGGAACACCCACATCAGTAATTATATACGTTAGCAAAAATACAAGATAACTTGTATTCTGGATAGGGGGGTTTCCCCATTTCTCAGTGAACACTTAGGGCAGTAAAGGGGAAGACTTCTATTCTACAAGCTTCATAACTGTAAAAAATTATTGCTGAAAATCCAAGGTTGTCTCTACGTATTGAAACACAGATCCGTTATCCAAAACATTTATCATACCTTAGACCTCTGTGACAAAACTAACAATTTCGTATTTTTCAGTTCTGGATTCCATATTCAGTGTGAAGATGATTAATAGTCCACATAGTTTGGTGCAAATAGGCAGAGCTGGTAGTGAGATTTTACACATTTGTAAGTGCAGGTTAATTGGTAGGGCACATTCATGTATGCATACCAGTAAAACCTAGTGTTAAAACATGAAAGCCCGTCTTTCTAAGCCTGAACCACTTGCTGAGATTTTCATAGGGGCGGGAATTATCGTGGAGAGCTAGAGGGAGATGGAGCTGCAGACTCCCACGGCTCCCACTGGTGCCTGTGGGATGAGGCTGTTCACGTGCTCCAGCCACAACCTGAACCACTTGTGAACTGCACGAGTCTCCTGAACCACAGCTTGGCTATCCTCAAAATACATCATTAATAAATAAAGTAGAAAGCTCACCCAACTGGAATCAGGTAACATCCACTGAAAATGCCCTGAAAAAGTCCCAAGTTACCCCCACAAAATTGAGATCCATTAATTTTCTCTTCTCATTCACACAATGGCTCACGGAGACTTGGAATATACAGGCTTGAATTTTGCAGGTGTGTATGTCTAAGCTATATGGCAGAGAAATCTTATTATACATAAGGGAACTATTCACTTCCATAATCCTACCACGTGTGTTAATATTTGCAGGACAGGCCTGTGGGATAGTCAGAATCTTTTACCTGACCTTATACATGACAGATTGTACATTTTCTTTCGATGTGCAGATTTTTCCCAATGTGTGTATATATGTAAAGATACAATCACTCCTGGGTTTTTGGGGGGTTTTTTGTGTGTTTTGGTTTTTTTTTTATTTTTTATTTTGTGGTTGCACAGCTCTCAAATCTCAATAAAGATTTAATTACATAATGCATTAAGAGAGAATTGGGTTAGTTTTCTTTATGGTTTCTTAAATATTCTTTTTAATAAAGCAGATGCAGATCATCAAGAAGAGCAATGATAAATAATGGTCCAAAGGCAAAATTATAATCTGTCCATCTTTTGTATATTTTGGCCTTAAAGAGCCACTAAACCTGGAGACATCACACTAATTGGGCAATACAAGAATGGGAAAATCATGGGTTTGTGACCCTGGATCTCCCCAACTTGCTACTTACCACTAAGTGTCCAAAGCTAACTTGCATTCTATTTAAAAACTATACGTATTTTTCAGACAGAAATAAAATAATCTTCTTCTGGGGTTTCTTTTATGTCAGTGTAAGCGGATGCATGATAGGACTCACATTTTGAAATTCCAGCTTTCCAGAGCTCACTTCAAAGCTACAGGAGAGATTCCCACAATCTCCTGGGAGCACTCGCCTGGATGAGAGCTAAAGACAAAGCTGACAGAAGGAGAGACTCTGTCCAAACCGAGTGACAAGTGAGAAGGATGGAAGTAAAGAAAAGGATCTATAGGCCTAAAAAAATTTAAAAATTAGGAACACCATGAGTTTTCATGGGCTTTATACCAAGTTGTAAGCTTATAAAATTTCCAAAAAGTCAAGCCATACAAATCCTCAATTTTAAGCATTCTAAGATTTTTAAAAAAATTACCTAAATTACCTTGCATATTTCTTTGATTTTAAAATGTTCATCTCCACATTCCCAATCCCTATCATCCATATCTAACATTGGCGTACAGCATCTTGCAAGCTTTAAGTCATCATCTTTAACTGAGGATGAAGTATTATGTCAGATGGTTGAGAGCATTGCATGTTTCACAATAGTTTTGCATTTGTTTAAACAGTATTGAGCACAACAAGCACAGAAAAAACAGCTGTCTGGTTTGCATGCCAGCTTTTTGAATATCTTAAACAACATAGCTAGATAGATAAACTGAAAATCAGATTATTATAATGCAATATTCTTAAGTAGCTCTTAAAAAAAAAAAAAAAAAAAAAAACAAACCCAAAAACCAGAAACAAAACAAAATGCACTCCCTCCCTTGCCGCCCCCCCAAGAAAATCCAGATGCACACAGAAAAAGCTGTCAAGCTCAGTCTTGTCCAAAGCAGATCTGCCAATGTTCTGACAACGTTTGCACTTGCTTGTCAAAATGGTCACTTCAGCTGAGCATCATTTACACTTTGGCTTACAAATTAGTTATGTAAATTACCTGTAAATTTAACACGAAAAAAAACACTACCTTTAAAGTTATATATAAAAATATACACACTTTCTATGTATATTATAAAATGTGGCATCATAGGACCAACATTTCCTGGCCAAAACAAAATGTTGCAGATGGACTATACAGAAGAGACTGGAGGCTGGAGCATATGGCTCCCAGCCCGTGCACCTGGGTTTCACTCCCTCCTCTGCCACCAGCCCACGGTCAGAGCTTGAAGAAAGTCACCTCTTCTGTGCCTCACTTTCTCAATCTGCAAAGTGGACAGGATGGGCTGAAATAGCCCTTGTTTTATCTAGCAAATGTAGATATTTTCTTCTATTTGAAAGCCATTTCACAAGCTGTTTTAGCAAATGGTCTGCACTCTGAAATTGCTTAGAAAGCCATTTTCAGCAAGAAGTAGAATCTGTAGGATTTTTACCAACTGATCTATTGATCCATGTGGCCCACTTCTGGGAGCAGCATTGGTTATGTAAGGTGCTGTATGATGCTGCTAATGCATGGGGCCTGGATGAATGCTTTTGCTGTTTACGTAAATGTCTTTAAGTGTTCAGCAGATTTTAAAGATAACTAACCATATTGTTATTTAAAAAAAGAGCACTGAAAGCGCTTCTGCGTGGATTTCTTTCCTTCATTTACAGAAAGAGGTCAGTTGAGTATGCACACAAAGACAGGTAGGACCAGTTACAATAGAAAGAGAAGAAAATCTTCAGTGAGGGAGAGGATCCTGCACCTGGGATTACTTTGACACATGCATCACCACAGTGAGAGCTTGTGCAGGAGGGAATTTTAAAGCTTCCCGAGCTCTCACAGCGCATCTGTATATGGAATAAATAAACCTTATTATTAGGGTGTTGCAAGGACAGAGATTACTGGAGATGGGCTCTAATTAATAGTACCCTGGGTCCTTCAGAAACTAGCACTGAGGAACACCTCTTAAAATTGGGATAGATAATAATATTCTACACTTAGGATGTGAAACCCCTATTAGTGGCTTTGTTCTCCTCGCCTCTTCCTTATTCTTTTTCTCCTCTGATGATTTTTTTAAATCAAAACTTGCTTGGTTAACATCTGTTAATAAAAGAGTTTTGACCGTTAATGAAAATGGTCAGTGACTGCCCCCTCATGAAATGCATGCACAAAAGCTTTGCTATATTTAGTCATCACTATAACTGGGCACAGGGTTATTACCTACCTCACAGGACATACTGACATTCCACTAACTACTAATGGGGTAGGAGATCCCAGAATTAATGTGAATGGATAACGCCCAGAGCATTAAATTGTGCTTCACAGCATCACTGACTATCACAATCATCTTCAGAGCCTCAACCTATTCTCTGGTTAAGAATTTCCTAAAGTATCGTGACCCTGAAAGGTTCCACTAACTACTAATGGGGTAGGAGATCCCAGAATTAATGTGAATGGATAACGCCCAGAGCATTAAATTGTGCTTCACAGCATCACTGACTATCACAATCATCTTCAGAGCCTCAACCTATTGTCCTGAAAGGACAGTGAGACACCAGATGTGTAAACTTGCTTCCTCAGTCAAACAGACACCGTTACTAGTTGGAGTCAGAAATACTCAAAGGAGCTGCAGCAACAGCTTTTCGTCCCTTCAGTGAAGGCTTTGTGGAAATCTTCCTGCAACAATTAAACATGATGCAAATGGAAAGCTACTATTACAGCAGTAGATGCCACTGTTTTTATGGCTTTAAATATCTAAACTCTCAGTCCATTTCAACTGCCAATTACATATACATGGCAGAAAAAATATTACTAGCTTTTTAATTCTATTAAGGCTTCATTGTATTTCTCAATTTCCACCCAAGAATCACAAAGAGCTAGACAAAGGTTTATGCATCCTACTTCACAAAACACCACTTTCGTATTATTCCTAACCCACAAATTAAGAAATGAAAGACTGAGGGAATATAATTATTTACCCAGAAGCGTTTCAAGTGGCAAGACCTTTCTCTACAGGCGTCAAAACATGGACTTAGCAGCTGATCAGCCCATAAAGGACAGGAGCAGGAAAGTTGAGTCAAGCCATGGCTCGTGTCTCAGGATGCTGAGGTACATACCAAAGAGCTGAAAAGATCAACTTCCATTTCACATTTGTATGACATGTCCTGTGCCCTAAAAATTCTACCTATGCATAAATCTACACAGTAAACAGAACAGAAACCTGAGCCAAAGAGAATATCCTAGAAACACCTAGCACATTGTCAGCGCACATAACCGTGCTGCTTGAAGGAAGGCAAAATTCCAGAGGGTCAAATAACTGGTGTATGGGTTGCAGCCAGTCTCTTGAGTCACAACTTAATGACATGGTAAGAGATCAACGCTGTACAGA
This sequence comes from Cariama cristata, assembly GCF_000690535.1. Lineage (NCBI taxonomy): Eukaryota > Metazoa > Chordata > Aves > Cariamiformes > Cariamidae > Cariama > Cariama cristata. The sequence goes on along the minus strand of NW_009617535.1, from coordinate 10,076 downwards.
TGCAAGGCAAATTTAGCCTGATAGTGTCCTGTTTTCCAATATGCAGCCCTACAGAAAATAAAATAAATCCCTGAAGAATTTGCAGAGAGCTGGAAACAGTGAGACAGCTCAAGTGATCCACACTTACACTTATTATTAGAACTGAGAGAAAGCTGTAAATAAATCTGTGAATGTTCCGTTTCACTGTTTTCAAGTTGCTTTCCAATCTGATTCTTCAAGTGAGTTCCTACACATCAATCTCTGTGCAAATACCAGAGCAAAAACCTGCATGTCACTTAAGACTTTGGTATGTTGCTTGATCAGGACATGGGAAGGGAAAAGGTTTTGAGATTGTTGCACTGAGGTGAATTTTGCCTAGAAATAATATATTTTAAAAGTGTTTTAAACTGTGAAAAAAGCTAATTTTAAATTCACGTACACTTTTAGTATTTGCACCGACCTTTCCCCCAAGCCATTTTTCCAATTAGGAAAAAGCAGCACATCACGTGACTTAGATATCCATTACAAACAGCTTAAATTTTAAATGCTGGAAACCCACAATGAACTGCTGGCAACCAATCTACTGACAAAGAATGAATCAGGAAATCAGTTCAAATAACGAACACATTGAGAACATCATAATAAAGTCAATTATGATTCATACACCGAAAACAGACACCATTCATTCACTATCATCCGGTGAATAAATCATGGAATTCCTCCTTATCCGAATATGTTTCTCTAACAAAGCTGATCTTATAATAGCTTTCTAACTTAGCATTTTCTGTAAAGAAAAGGGAGAACCTATGTGAACCATGCAAAGAGTCAGTCTTTCTAAGGCCCAGATTTAGCAGTGCCTCTTGGCTATCCTATTGATGGAAATCAACCCACAATATAATCTAGGTTATGGATGCTTCCCACCAAGCAGCCCAGCAATCTATGTGGGACAGCCCTACAACCAATAGAGGAGTTGGACCTTTCTCAAATGTATATTTTCACCTGAGGTGAAATCCTGGCCACAGGAGAGAAGTTTTCCATTTGGCTTCAACAGACCCAGATTCTAGTTTGTCTTGTTGGCAATCAATGGACAGGAGGTAAAAGCACGTTTTCCCTGTAGGTGCTCCTTTGTATTCTTCAACCACTTTCATCCACTCCCGTGTGCTTCAAAATCTTTAGCCAGACAGCTAGTTTGCATATGTTTTTGAGATACTAATTAAACACGTACAAACAAAGAAAAACCTTGAAGCAAAAGAGAAAATACAAAGAAATTAAGGAACAAGTCTTCAGAAGTCTCGGGTAAGCCAGTTAATTGGGTTTTCCCCGCAGATTCCCCTTCTGCCTTGACTTCCCCAATCCACACACTCCGCTAATTCCAACAGTGAATCTATATATTCACAATCAAGTGAAATAACTCATAGACATTAACCACAAAGCTACACAAGCATAACTGCACACAAGCATATGCTTGTTTTAAAGAGGGAATCTGACCCACCTTGAGAAATGTGTACAACACACTCTGCTAATCTTCTGGTTGCTTGAATTATTCTGTCCACAATAATGCAGTAGTTACCAAAAAAAACCCACTCAAAAAATAAACAAAGCAAAAAAAGAAAAAAAAACTCAAACCCAACCTTTAAAGTATTGCATCAGTAAAATAAATCTGGAAATTCTGTATGAGTTCTAGCACAGAGATGACACTAAAAGAAAAGGGAAAAGTCTGGAAAAACAACATGCTTTCAGTCAAATTTTGAAATTACAGCAGTGAAACTGGAATTTTAGATGATCCGTTCAGGTGTACTCCTATAGCTGCACATTTCAGCATGATGAATGTGTCATGCTTTCTCTAACATCATCTTTCTCCACCAAGGAGGCTGTCCAGCCAGAAAAATCTCAAACGGAACCCTCCAAATAATAAGGCAACTAAGAAAATTTTTTTATACTTTGCCACAAAACTGCAAGGTTTCATCAGGTCTACTGAGGGAACAGATTACTTGGGGTTTAAATAATACCTAACAAGTAATAATGGCTTATCTTGTTAATTTTGCTCTGGGGAAAACGGCAAAAGGTGATCAACTTCTGCTCGCATTTTATATGTTTGTTTCCTATCAAAGATTTCTTTCTTTCACAATGAAATGCAGATAAGAAGTTCACCTCAACAAGATAAAGACTGAGTTGGGTGCAATTAACTCCATGGGGTAATTTGTTTTCTACAAGACCCATGACTTCAATAACATAACATCTAAAATGCTTGAGGTATCAAAAAACTGGAAACAAAACCAATAAGATGAAATGTCAGCAGATGGATTAACATCATCGAGAATGTGCCAGATTCTTAAGGCTATATTAAGCAACGATTTTTTTCCAAAGCAAACTCTATGATAATTTTAACAACTTTACTGTGGAACTCGATTTCCTTCTTAACATTAATTTCCTATTTTCCTGCGGTTCCTCATTACTACTCCTGCAGGGAACGGGGCTGTTCCCAAACTGCCATCAGGGCCCCAGTGTCTCAGTGGGGCTATGGACTCCTCACCTCAAAGGTGCAAAGTTCTCTGTTGTTGTTACAAATGCTCATAATGTCACATCATCATCATTCCAACATGATGCCCTCTTGAATATTTTTTTTTAAATTTGCACATTTTTTTCCCACAAAAACTGTGGTTCCCTTCTAACTGATTTGCTCTGCTTGTCAGCCATCACCTATGTGCTAGCTGTCCAACGGTCTGAGTACAACACACCCTCAGGGGATGACTATATATAAAATATGTGAGACTCAATAGACAGCTGATTTAATATGACCTTATCAGCTTATGGCACAGTGTCTCCTACCATTTTTCTCTGACAAAATTGAGGTGCTTTTGGCAGAAGGCAATAGATACATACCATATCATATTTAGCTCCATTGCCAGAAATTTAACAAGACTGATGCAGCCTTTCCTGTCATTTTTCCTCTTAAAACAGGATTTTTCAAGAATGTTGAAAAAAATGGCATATCACTGCCTAAATGCCTAGCTTCACCATCAAGAAAACAAAAGCTCTATGGGGCAGTTTGTTTCTTTACTTAAGAACTCTTTCATTTGTTTGGGGTGGGGGGGGTGTATTTTCCAATGGCCCTTGATAAGACCAACACAAGCCTGTAGAAAGGACAGAAATTCCTACGCACGGGAGGACTCAGCCAATTGAATTGATGATGGAAAGTGCAGTCATGTATAGTATAAATGCACAAGAGAAACAACCTGCAAAACTTACTATATAGGGTATCTGGCCAGTTGCTGTCACCTTGCAAACCCAGTATTTCTAGACATAGCAGCAGAGTAGGTACATAACCTATTACCTTACTCATCTCTGCTTTATCTCTTCCGAGACAAAAGAAAGTTGGAAAATGTAACCCTGACACAGCTGTCCTGCTTGTTTCTGGCACCAGCCCCGCCATCAGTAGCCTACAGTCTTCTCACCCCTGCGCTTTCGTAGTGTGGACGTAGTCATAACAACTCCACGTGTAATAAGCACAAAACAGATTGGTAAGTGAATCTAAATGTGTGCCGTTGCTCCTTGTGGCCTTCTTCACCACTGTGGTCTGGATTTTCAATTAATTCTTATTAAAACAATCAGTTCCCTTTAGAAATTGCTTTTGATTCTGTGTAAGTTTGTTCTAATTAGCACCGAATAACAAAAGTATAACAGCAGCACCTATTCTACCAACATTTTTAACAAGCTGTCGGAGAAGGAACAGTGTGAATAACTGCTGAGTTTAAGATGCTGTTTTGCCTTTTTTTTTTTTCGCATTGAGCTGCTTTTAATATTTCTGAGTGACCAAAGTAACCAATTTTGAGGCCAACTGAATACACACATTCTTATAGTTCCTTGACACAAAGAGCTCAATCTCAATAAAAACTAAGCCCATGAAGACATCTCCTCATATGACTCATGGATGTGTCATCTGACACATTTACTGCTCAGGGTCCCTGCCAAATCTCTTCAATATATAATTATCTCAGCTATGCAACAACCCTTAATTCTATGAATTTAAATTCCTCAGATTTCTCCAGGAGAATTTTAATGGAAATCTTTTCCAACATCAAAATAATGGTGTGTTATTGGACATCTGAGGTGTTTTTCCTTTATCAGACATCTGATGATAAAAATGGCAACTTAGTCTCAGCACTGAAAGAAGTACCTGAGAACTTTGTGGATGTGTGATCTCATCCCACCATGTTCCTGCAAGACCTGAAATCTCCTATAAACTCCAACAGGAGCAGAGAACACTCCAAGGGGTGAAAGAGACATTTGCAAATAATCTTTCATGTTATCCGTTTAACTAAAGAGATGTGATATGGAGATGGGAAAAAAAAATAATCATTGATGGTTTATTGACATAAATGACACTGACTCTCATCCAGGAAGTCCCTGATCCTCAAATCATTGGAGACTAGGGAAGTATTCCTAAGTGTTTGCCCCATTTATACAATCCTTCCTGCACATCCATTTACCCATACTGAATGAGAATGGCGAGCCATTCTTCAGCTCGAAAAGGTGTCTCACCCTACTTCCACACAACGGTGCTCTCTTTGTGCATGAAAAGCAACAGAATATGTCCAGCCTTGTTTGAACACCTTTGGACGACTAGGTAAGCACACTGCAGGTGTTTCTTCAGGCTGGGCCAAATCTTCAGATGTTACAAATGGGATGAATTCCCTTGAAGTTACAGGAGTTCTTCCAATTTCTGCCACCTGAGAATGCTTCCTACTGTTCAAACCCAATTCACTTACCCACTGCAAACATTTACATAGAAAACAGGTTTAGGGAAGGAAAGATTGACAGCATCGTTCCTGATATTCTGTTTGTGGGCTGGACAGCAATTTATCTTGTCTCTGATCAAACCTACCAGCTATGAACAAAGTTTCACAACTGCAGGAGGCTTTGTGTTGCAACTTGCAACAAAAAAATATGGCATCATACATTATGGCTTAAGTGTTCAATGCGTACAGATCTGTTCTCGTAGGCTAACAGAACTTTTATTATAGGATTTTTGTTGTCGTTGAGTTGAAGAGATGTAGCTCTAGTCTTTGAAGTTTAAGACTAGTTGTAAATTCCTTGAAGTCAGCCCTATTTCCTTTTATATTAGCATGTTAACAAGCTTTGGAAGACTGACAGACCTTACAGGAAGACACAGCTGGGTGCTCCTCTAGTCTGGGCTTAATGAAAACCAGAACATGAAGGCTGAACTCTGTGGCTTGTCTGCTGTTTACAGACTCGGCAGGAAGAATCCACTGCCCCGGTGATGAAGGCATAATGTCCTCATCAAATACTGATACTTTCTGTACTACCAAGGAAAACAGTTGGGATTAATTAAGAAAGGAAATGCCACAATATTTTAAATTACTTCTGTAGTTTAAACCTTTGTACCAGATGAAGTCCAACAATAAATAAAAAAAAACAACCCACCCTGTGAAATACTGTGAAAGATGGGATTTTGCAAACAGGGACTGATTAAAGGGTGAGGTCCTAACTGTGAATGTGATCCAGATTTGGATGAGAGATTACCTTTCAACTCCTCCAGTGTCAAGAGCTCCATGTTACACTGGGCTAAGTGAAAACGTGAAGGATCAGGAAGAACAAAACATTATGCCCCCAAAATTCTAAGACAATAACTAAGTATAGAGCAATCGCCAAAATACATTGGGAATCATTGTTTATCAGGATGACTGTGACTTCACAGGATGTTCAAGGGATGCCTATCCCACGGACAACATCCTCACAGAGCAATGCCCAAGTAGAAGATTTTGTACACATCTCCAGAGAACTGAATCCACAATAAAGGAGGACAGGCAAAGGCAGCTTTGACTAGCATTTTCATCCTCTGGTCTTGGGCAGCTCAAGCACCAGCAGTGCTCTGTTACACCTCTTCGCACTGAAGAGACCCTTCAGCCCCTGCACTGGCTCAGCACAGCTATTAGCTGTACCTCACCTCCACTTAGACCAGGGCTATCTCTATTGCACCTGCCTCATGTCTCCGCGTCCCTATTTAATATGCATGGGAGTACAACACAAGCCTTCTGGCAGCAGTTTTATAATCAGTTTTTACAGTACTCGGGTTGGAAGCATCCTCCCCTTCCTGGGAGTCCCTTATGCTAGTCTGGCCCTTCAACATTGCACGAGGAGTAGGTCTTTCCTCCCATTTCATAGAATCATAGAATCATAGAATGCTTTGGGTTGGAAGGAACCTTTAAGGGTCATCTAGTCCAACCCCTCTGCAATGAGCAGGGACATCTTCAACTAGATCAGGTTGCTTAGAGCCCCATCCAGCCTGTCCTTGAATGTTTCCAGGGATGGGGCATCTACCACTACCATTTCTGCTTGTCCAAGCCCTGATGGTAGGAAAACTAGTTTTAGAGAGCTGAAAGGGAGATCAAGCTCCAATGCTGCATTCCAGAGCTCTCGTATCTCTGGGGAACATCTAGGAATATTGTCTCAACCCTGAATTTTAACAATGGATTTTACTATGGCATGTATTTACATACACTTCTTTGATTTAGTGAAATATATGCTCCAACACACTTGTAGTACATGTCTAATTTCCACATGCATAAAAGACAACTATGCATATAAATCATATAACTGCAGGCACAATTGGCCAGTTCTAGTCAATGACATACACAGCTTCTATGACAGCTGCATTTTTCCCACCTATCTATAATGCTTATGAAAGTCTATATTCAAGCGCTTGGAAAGAAAGAACATTCCTAGGTTGAATAAAAACCACTTTTGCATTACTATTTTACATCCTTTTAACAAAATGTGATTATCAAAGACCAAGACAAAGCTAGTTTCTTGGAGTACAGTTTTCAAGTCAATCAGGCAGAGTTTTGCCTTTGCTGTTATTACAGCAACACCATTGAAAATCTTAAATGTTGACAGCAAAGATAACCTTGAAATAGTGTCCAATCTCAACAACCTTATGTTGCATTTTCACGCATGCTTAGAGCTTTTTGCTGGATGCCAGATTTCCATGTGCACCTGGTTATGCAACCAAAATATCTAGCCAGAAACGTAAATAATGCTAAGTCTGAACCTGATTTAAGCCATATCATTGAACATTAAAAGTGTAAGTTCAGAATCTGTTTTGATGAAGACTTAAAATATATCATTTCTTGTGCAATGAAGACAGTTCTTGTGATCTGCAGCAGAACGGAAGGGGGAGCTTGGGGAGTCCACGCAAGAACTTACTTTTGCAATTTTGTGGCTTATGGACAATAAGGTTCTATAAGACCTTGATGGAAGCCAAAGTCAGATGTCTTATTGTTCCAGGCTTTCTTAAAGCTTAGTGACATTTGGTGGCTGGTTTCGTTTTTGTTTTTTTTTCCTCTTTTTGAAAACTGCTTAGCTATAACTTTTCTATAGGTGTCGTTAAGTTTCTGGACGGCCATGCTGAGTAGCTGAGATTTGCATTGCTCCTCAGCCTTCATCCCGTAATTGTAACTGCCTATGTCAGCCTGAGCATGCACTCTAATGACATATAAAACCACAGACAGCAACAGCAAAGGTATCCTCCTTGCAAATTTCCTCTCTTTTACTTTTGATTCAGATTCTTTGCTCCTGAAATGAAAACAGTATAAACATAGTATTACTCCTTAGGGAAAGGCAGCCAGGCTGGTGGGTATTCCTCCCAGGCTCTACTGAGGAAAAGCTGGCAACTGACTGGCAACATACTGGGTCTGGAAGTGTTGCACACTTAATAAGACCAATGAGATGCATTCATTAATAGGCAAAAAAACCAACAAACTCAGTGTGGGACAGAGATGGCAAGATACTACAGATCAAAACCATAAGCACTTACTTGAAGCAACAAGATCAGAGTCCCTTAGTGAGTGCATGAAAACTGGTGAATCCAGCAGAAGCAATAATGCTTTCACTGCCAAGGGGATTTAAAGTGATGATTTCAAAATGCAAATGTAAGACATTCAGAAAGTCTGCCTCCTGTTTCATTATAGACCATAAAGCCTTTGTGTAGCTGAGTTTGCCTCAACTTTGCTGAACTAACTCAGTGTGGTTTCTGAACAGGCTTTTTATAAGACAGAACCTGTCAGTTAAAAAAAAAAAAAAAAGAAAAGGAGGAAAAGAAAGAAAAGGAGGAAAAGAAAGAAAAGGAGGAAAAGAAAACCAGAACCCAATACACAACCCAATAATCTACGATCAGGACAGAAGCCAAAACTTTCAGGTTTATAAATTAAAAAAATGCTTATGTGCCTCATGGACTGTTTATTCTCATGGGTCAGTTGGTGACGATAACATCCACATTAAAGATCTTTCTCTGACTTTATTACTGTATCCCGTACCCTTCACTTAGCTGGTTTAGGCAGTCTCTAGAAGTTCATACAATACTTCATTAGTGCTTATTCATTTGGGATAGCAGTGTTCCATCTAACCTGAAATGTTACTATGGATCTTCATTTCTTCCACAGCCTTACTTCCCAATTACAATTATGAATCATTCCATTAAAAAATTTTGCAATTTCATCAAATAGGCTCAATTAGTGGAACTATCATCCTGGTTCTGTTCTTATCCTAATATTTCATCTTAAATCTGTGCTTCTGGCTCTGAGAATTCATAAAATAGGAATTGGTCTATAATAGCACAAAGGAAGTTTTGACTAATATGGATTGAATGTACTCCTCTCACAATCTCCATATAACCTCTATAACGTCGAGCCCCTGAGTGATTTTGTTGATTATGTACAGCATCCTGACATGCAAACTCACAATTTAGCCTGAAGACATTTGCAATTAATTAATTAATCCCAACAGAAATTACCAAAACTCATTCACTGGGCATTGCACAGCCAGCAGCAAGCAAGAAGAGATTTTTTTAACCATGAAGAAGAACTCTTCAAGCAGAAATAAAGCCTGCTGCAGAAAACAAAATGTAAATCTTAGAACAAAGAAAGCTTCCTGTTAAAGCATGGATGCACGAGTTGCCCAAGGGTTGCATGAGGTCCTCCAAGACCTACTTCAATGCCCATCACGCTTCCCTCAAGGCTTTGTGAGTTGTGTCTGACCTCTGACATGGATAACCGCAACATCTCAACTTACCACAGTAACATCAGCTTGAGAAATAAGCAGAAAACACCACAAGAAGCTGGGGAGGTATCCCAGATGCCTGGTGTGTTTTTTTCTCTCAAATGTGCAAGAATTACATGTTCCTCTTGCATGACAAATGAACAGAAATGGTAATGCATTTCAGGAGTTGTTTGTTGAAAATCCTTAATTAGAAGGTACCTTTTAAAAATTATACAAACCTTTATTAAATGTACAGAAGGTGTTTGCATTACATGCACTCTCCAACTCAGCTATAGTGTTGCTTCAGCCACTTTGATAAGAGCTGTGGCTGATAACAGGTGACTGCATAAGTCTGACATTTCTGCTGGATGTTACGTGCTTGAGTAATCCTTTGCTTACAGTAAGTTGTCTGGGGGAATAAGATATCAATTAATGCTGAGCTGGGAGAGGAGGAAGGCAGAAATCCCATGGAAAATACAACTAAATACAGTTGCTTACAGCTGGTGGACAAGATTGGATATTAACTTTTAATCCTATGTTACACCACCTGCAGAAAGTAAGTGCAACTATGATGCACAGGTCTACCACAGCGTTAGAGACAGCACCCCACTGCAGCCCTTAAGATCCCTCTTACAAAAAAAAATTAAACCAATTCCTGTCATGCCTTCAATCCCACTATGGATGGTTTCAGAAATGTATGTTTGGAAACTGCAGTGTTAAGAGATCTGAGTAAGAGTGAAAATGAAAGACTAAATTCAAGAACAACCTTATATGCACATTGCTGATGTGTAGTGCCTCAACTATGTTGGACCAATTCAGTACAGTTTCTGAACAGAGATAGTTGATAAATAACCTTTTATAAGGCAAAACATGTAAGTTAAATAATAATAATCTAGGATCAGGACAAAAAGACAAAATATCAACAGCAACAGAACTTGAAATAGGGGATCTTTCAGGGCAAAATTTCAATTTAGTCAACCAAAATATTTTGTTTCAATGGAGTAAGAATGTCTTGTTTCTATGTTGACTGTTTTACCTTT